>NC_058132.1:93661000-93697285 GCF_016433145.1 Gracilinanus agilis
GAAAGAAAGAAAGAAAGAAAGAAAGAAAGAAAGAAAGAAAGAAAGAAAGAAAGAAAGAAAGAAAGAAAGAAAAAGAAAGAAAGGGAGGGAGGGAGGGAGGAAGGAAGGAAGGAAGGAAGGAAGGAAGGAAGGAAGGAGAAGGAAAGAAAAGAAAGAAATCAGATACAGAGAGGCCAGCTTTGGGAAGGGCCTTGCCTTGGGGAGTGGTAAATTACTGGAGGTCTCCAACTGCCTAGCTGGCCATGTACTTGTCAATGAAACTGTTGGAGAGGGGATTAATTCCCATCCAGGTATGAGTGGCCTCAACTTCCTCTAAAGTCCCTCTCTGATCTGTAATTCTGTGACTCTGAGAAGTTATACAACTCAAGCCTCTGAGGGTGGAGGAAGGAGGGTAGGATTGTCTGTGCCTGGATCTTTGATGGCATTGGATGGACAATGGCCCTGGGAGCCCCAGACAACAGGCTGTCTGTGTTTCCCTGGCCTTCACCCAACTCCTGGGGGCTTCTGGGAGAAGAGCCCTGGGCACAGAGACACTCTTGTCTGCCTCTTCATCCCTGTCTCTACAACCAACCCCTCCCACCACGTGTTTGGCCTGGGATCCAGGGCTGGTGGGGGGAGGTTTGACCCAGTGTCCACTTACAGCAGCATTGGGCAGCAATCCCTAGGGACTCGTTTCTTTGGTAATTGGAAGACTCAGTACATTTGCATGGAGCTGCATTCTTCCTTACTAGTCCCTGGGAGGCAGGCAAGACAGTAAATAGCCTTTGCCCACATTTTACCAATGGGGAAACTGAGACAAAGAGAGATTAAATAGCTTGCCCACAGAGTTAGTCTTAGGAGCTCTGTGACCCCTCCCCAAACTACTCCTAGCAATCAGGTTGACGACAATCCTACTTTGGAGTCTAAATATTTCTTTCTTTCTAGTCATATCGTGGGTTACACAACTGATCTCAGTCCAGGACAGATGTCCCCTGACATCATCCACAGCTTGAGATGGAGTCCCAGTTCCAAGCCCCAGACTGACAACTGAAGCCACCCTGAGTGAGCCACAGTGGTCGGCTCCATTCAGTTACTCCTTTCTGCCCACAGCAAACTACAGAGGCATGTCCTTTGGGCATTGGATCAGGAGTACCATCTTCCGAGAGAGGAAATCTTCCCCAGCGAGCTTCTGGGAAGCTCTGAATTGGGCTGAAGTGTTGGGTGGTGGGAATTCGGAAAACTCAGTGACAGTCTCTAGGACAGGTTATCATCCAGCCTCTTCTGGAATGGCTTCAGTGGCGGGGAGGGGTTGGCCACTCCCTAAGGGCTCACAACCCAATCTCTCCAGATTTGAGTAGCTCTAATCCGAACTCTAAGAAAGATCTATCATTTTCTGATTACTAATAAAAATGATGGCTCCTATCTCAACAGAACCATTTTGTCCTCTCAAGCAGAGTGGGTAGAACACTGGACCCCTGAGTCCAAATCCTGCTTCAGACTCATATGAGCTGTGTGACCTTGAACCAATCATTTTACCCCTGCCTCAGTTTCTCCTTTTATAAAATGGAGTCAATCGCCTTACCTCCCAAGATTGGTTTGAGGATTAAATGAGATGTTTGTAAAATGCTTTACAAATCTTCAGATGCTATTTATATGCTAACCATTATTCTCAATATATGTGATTGTTTGCAGGAATAAGCAAGTATACATTGTGTGCATGTATATGGACATGTGCATGTATATAGATTTCGTGTGTTTGTATGTGTGGGTCGATATTTGCCTGGAGTTGTGCTAAACAAGCTTAGAAGGAGAAATAATCCAGAACTGCAGGTTCTAGCATAGCAGGGTCATTTATAAAGAGAAAGATGTTGGTGTGGGGGATTTCTGGCCTGGGTCTACTGGCACCTGGCCAGGAATGGGAGTGGGGTCTGCCACCACACTCTGGGTGCTGCCAATAGGTTGTCAACAAGAACAAGGTACATTCCTGAGGCAAACAGTGGTGGGAAAAAGGGTCCTGTGGATTCTGCTCTCTTGCCCTTATCCAGGAGGGTGGCATTAAGTTGGCACCAACTTCAAAATGCCTGGAGATCCCCCTTGGAGACTGTGGCACTCAGGGGAGCAGAATGATGTCAGCCTTCTTTAGTTGCTCGGAGGACCCTGACTCCTACTCTTGGAATTCCAGACCTTTTACAGCCTGAAGCCCTCTGGGAGGGAGGGGAAAAGTTGGCAGCCTCAGGCTGGAGGCTGGGAATGGAATCATGCAGCCCACATAGTTCAGGACCAGCTTTGAGAGGATAAATGTTCTAGTTTCCATTGACATAGCATCTTAGAATCTCTGAATCTGAGATCCCCTAAAATCAGTGACCCTCAGACTTAACGAGTCTTAGAATTATGGTTGTGGAATCTTTGGCTTGCCATCTAAAAACTTCAGAACCAGATTCTTAAAGACTCTTTGACTAGGTATATCAGGCCCTGCACGGTCCAGTTCCAAGCTGCCTTTGCAGCTAAACTTCATGTTACCCACCATTCAAATCAGCAAAAATGTATTAAGTACCTAGTCTGTCTTGGGAAGCTGGTAGCTCAGCTGGATAGAGTGCTGAGCCTGGAGTCAGGAAGTCTCTTCTTCTTGGGTTCAAATCCAGCCTCAGACACTGACTGTTTGTCCCTGGGAGAGTCACTTCATCCTATTTGCCTCAGTTTCCTCATTGGTAAAATGAGCTGGAGAAGTGCTGGAAGCCAGCCAGCAGTTTCCAGTTATCTTGAGAGGTGTGATGATTTAGCCAAGAGGGACAAAAAGAGAGTCAGAGACACAGTGGATTTCTGGAAGCTGTTCTGAGAACTTCCTGTAAATTTTTATTTTGTATAGCCTTCTCTCACAGTCACACAAATTCTGGGAAAATTTACATTTCAAAATCAAAACATAGAAGAACCCAAGGTTATACTGGTTAAGCGGGCACACCTAACAAATTTCTACAAAATCCTACATATAGATTACACTTAGTCTAAACATGGCTCAAGGCTACCAAAACTCTACTTTATCTAAATTTTATTTTTATAAAAAGAACCTTCAACATATTTCAAAAGTGGATTAGAGTGTGAGAATCTCAAATTTGGGGGGACAATCTAACGTGGGAAAGTAGTGAAGTGTGAGAATGTTTGGGTTTATGGGATTAAATTCAGTGTGAGAAAGGACTGAGGCAAAAAGGTATTTTTGTTTTGTCATGCTGTGGCCTTCAAACTCTGAGACAGAGAAAAAAGCAGCTTCTCCTGCCTTCTTTTTTTAATTAAGGGTAGGGGCTATTAACTTGTTAAATGCTCTTTTATTATAGAGTATTAAGGGAAATTCTATAAGTTCTATAAATGGATTTCTATAAAGAAATTTTATATGTATACTACAAAACTTGAGGCTATCCTAAAAATATAGATCATAATAATTTTAACAATAAAAAGTATTAATCAGAAGAGAGTCACACAGAGGGGTCTGATTGAGTATCCATCCATCCTGTGGCCTGATTTTCAGACAATAGGGATCAATGTGAGACTCTGCCATCTACACTGACTCAATGAACTCTGATAGAGACCCTTATTTCTCTGAGGAGATCCCAGCAGAGAAGGAAATGGCAAACCATTTTCATGCCTTTGTGTCTCCAGCAGCACCCAGCACAGTACCTGATGGCACATAGCAGGTGCTCAATACATGTTGGTAGGGTTGAATAGGAGATTCTTAGATGAGGGGTTGGCAAATTTGGGGGCTAAATCCCATTCAAAATCCCTGGGCTTTTGTGCTACCTGGAGCTAAGAATAGTTTTTATATTTTCAAATAAAGTTCCATTATATTTAAAAATATAGAGGCAGGGGGCAGCTAGGTGACTCAATGGATTGAGGCAGATCTAGAGATGGGAGGTCCTGGGTTCAAATATGGCCTCAGATACCCCCTAGCTGTGTGACCCTGGGCAAGTCACTCACTTAACCTCCATTGCCTAGCCCTTACCTCTCTTCTGCCTTGGAACCAATACGCAATATTGATTCTCAGATGGAATATGTATATATGCAACTAGATAGCAAAGTGGATAAAACACAGGGCGTAGAGTCAGGAAGATCTAAGTTCAAATTCAGCCTCAGAAATGTAGTAGTTCAGTGACCCTGGGCAAGACACTGAACTCTGTTGGCCTCAGTTTCCTCATCTGTAAAATAAGCCTGAGAAGGAAATGGCAAACCACTCCAGTATCTTTGCCAAGACAACCCCAAATGAGATCCTGAAGGGTTGGACACAACTAAAACGACTGAACAACAAAAATTTTTAAATGTAAAAATCATTCTTAGCTCATAGTATAAAAAAGTAGGCTGGGCCAGATTGGGCCTTTACTCTTGTAATAGGTCATTGAGTCTTCAAGGTAGAAGCAATCTAAATTGTAAATCATCTCATCTCAGACTTCACCTCATCTAAGAACTCCACTAAGAATGCCCCACTGCTTGCCACTGTTCCCAGGCCCAAGACCCTTCATTTCTGTCACTGGCCTTGGGGGAAATCACTTCCCCTGCTTTGTGCCTCAGTTTCTTCTTTGGTCAGATGGGAAGATTAACCCCTGCCCTGACTTGTTAGTGCTTCAACTCTTTCTAGAAAAGTTGCGTGACCCTGGGCAAAGCACTTAACCTTCATTTCTTATCCTCAAGGTTGTTTGGAAATTCCAGTGAAATAACAGTCATCCATCCATCCAAGTGCTCTGAATACCCTACAACTGCCATTCTTGCTATGGATTCTGCTCTTTCCAGAAAACCTAACAGAATCAGGATTGCTCCCAGGGTTCTTCTGCTGACCCGTAGGCATATATGCTCTCTGCCTGAAGACCTCCAGAACTGGGGAACTCATTACCTCTTGAGACATCCTATTTCACTTTGGCTCTCTCTATAGGAAGGTTCTTATACTGAACCTCCATTTTGTCTTCTTATCATTTCCTTCTATTCTTTGGGGATAAGCAGGTCAAGGCTGTTCTCTCTGCCCCAGGATAACCTGCCAAATGTTTGAAGATAAGAATCAGGTCCTCCTGGAAGGGTTTCATGTTCATAGACACCCTGAGCCAGAGCCCATGTAGGCTAACCTAGAACAGAACAAGAATCCTTGAGTTCAAATATTTGTAGGTCATCCCACATGTGAGAGATTAGATTTGCTCTGCTCAGCCCCCAGAGAACACAACGGAGAGGAACAGGAGGAAGTCATAGAGGAATGCCACTCCTGAGAAGTGACCATCCAGCCTTTGCTTGGAGCTCTCCTGGGATGGAGAATTCATTACCAAACTACATTTTGGTACTCCTCAAATTGTTGGGAAACTTTCTTTCCCATTAAGTTAAAAACTTTTTTCTTACTGCTCATAGCACTGCCTTCTAGGGCCAAGGACAACAAATTTATTATTCCCTCTTCTATGTGATACCCCTTCAAAAGTCTTGCAAGACAATGATGCTATCCCTCAGATGATGTCTTTTCTCTAGCTTTAACATCCCTTGTTTCTTCAGCAGATCTTTCCACAAGGTAGAGCAAGTGATGTAGTGGAATAAAGGGTGGACTTGGAGTCAGGAAGACTTCAATCACTTATTAGCTGTGTTGAGTTTAATTAGTTATTAATTAGTTATCTAGCATAATTAGAAGTTGAGATCAATACCAGAGAAAGATTTTCTTTTTCCTTGTCCCCTTCTAAAGGCACAGTAAGGGAAAAATCATTGTGGCCACTTTAAGGAAGATTTGTATTGTGGGAAGGCAGTTGGAAAAAAACTCTTGGCCACTCTCTTAAACTCATTGTCTTGAGCAGGTGGCTGGAGACCTTGAGCAAGTCACTTATCCTCTACAGGCCTTAGTTTCCTCATCTGTAAAATGAAGGGGTTGTACTTGATGACCTCTGAGGTCCCTTCTAGCTCTATGATCTTATAATGGTCTTCAGCCATCTCACCAGCTTGGTGGCCCCCTTCTAGACACTTTCCAACTTGTCTTTGTCTCCCTTAAAATGTGACCTTTGGGACTGAGCTACTGTTTTCCACAATGTTTAAAACACATCTGGAACAATCACCTTCCTTCTCAGACACTTAACAGCAGTGTGACATTAAGAAGATCACATAACCTCTGCCTGCCTCAATTTCCTTATCTGTAAAACCTGGTAAAAATAGCCCCTACTTCCCAGTTGGTTGTGAAAGCAAATGAGATGATATTTGGAAAGCACTCTGCAGACTTTCAATTGATATGTAGATGCTAGTCAATGATGACAGTGATAGTGATGTTAGTTTTGTTAGCTTCCCCATCATATTATAGAGTTTCATCAAACTTGCAGTCCATTAAAACACTGACATCTTCCGATTGTTCAGATGAATCTCCCTCATCCATAATGAGACTGTTGATTTTGGGGGAGGAGGTGTATCGAAGAAATGTAAGGCTTACATTTGTTTTTATCTGTTTCATCTTGGTAGACTCTGCCCATCATCCTCACCTTTATGGATTCTAGTTTTTCCTCCATGGCTAAGTTTCCAAGACTCTTCTCATGGCCCAACCCAGAAGTCTCATGACTTTCCCTCTCACTGTTCTCCCGGGGCTCCTCTCTCCGTCTATCTCCGTCCATATATCCTACAGGGAAGTTACAATGAGTACAGTGCTCTGGTGGGAGGCATTCTTTGGGTAGGACAAAAGCTATAGTCTCCCATTATTCAGACTGATGATGTCTTCCCAAGTTGTCTTAGCCAAGCTCTCTCAGCTGCTACAATGAAATCATTGTATTTAGAGTTTGTTGTTGTCCAGTCATTTCTGTTGTGTGCGACTCTGTGACGTCACTTGGGATTTTCTTGGCAAAGATACTGGAGTGGCTTGCCATTTCCTTCTCCAGCTCATTTTACAGATGAGGAAACTGAGGCCAACAGGGTTAAGTGACTTGCCCAGTGTCACCCAGCTAGTAAGTGTCTGAGAGAGGAGTCTTCCTGACTCCAGGCCTTAGATATTACAGAGCAGATTTTATGAGGCCTCCAATGAGTACAGAAGGGACCTAACCAATGAGTAAGAAAACAGATTTGCAGCCAGGGCTTCTGACTCCAAATCTAGTTTGTTTATTTTTTCCTTCCTTTCTTCCTTTCTTCCTTCCTCCCTCCCTCCTTTCCTTCTTTCCTTCCTTCCTTCCTTCTTTCCTTCTGTGACATTGAAATTTCAATGTCACACTTCCTTCCTTCCTCTTCTTTCCTTCCTTCCTTCCTTCCTCCCTCCCTCCTTTCCTTCCTTCCTTCCTTCTTTCCTTCTGTGACACTGAAATTTCAATGTCACACTTCCTTCCTTCCTTCCTTCCTCCCTTCTTTCCTTCCTTCCTTCCTCCCTCCCTCCTTCCCTTCTTTCCTTCCTTCCTTCTGTGACATTGAAATGTCACACTTCCTTCCTTCCTCCCTCCCTCCTTTCTTTCTTTTCTTCCTTCCTTCCTTCCTTCCTTCCTTCCTTCCTTCCCTTCTATCTTAGAATCTGTGTATTGGTTCCAAGGCAAGAGAGCTTGACAAAAACAGCTAGGAAGAGGGGGCAGCTGGGTAGCTCAGTGGAGTGAGAGTCAGGCCTAGAGACAGAAGGTCCTAGGTTCAAACCTGGCCTCAGCCACTTCCCAGCTGTGTGACCCTGGGCAAGTCACTTGACCCCCATTGCCCACCCTTACCAATCTTCCACCTATGAGACAATACACCGAAGTACAAGGGTTTAAAAAAAAAAACAGCTAGGAAGCATGTGAGGCCAGATTTGAACCTAGGACCTTCTGTCTAGACCTGTCTCCCTATTTACTGAGTCATATAGCTTACCCCTAGAGCTCTTTCCATGCTGTTTCTGTCAGTCTCTCTTTTCTCTCTGACTCTTGTTATAACCATTCTATTTTTGTTCCCCTAACCCAGGCTGAACCTCCTTTCTCAAGTCTCTTATCACTGGTGATGGAAAGTCTTTTTTTATTTTTATTTTTATTTGTCTACCCCCTTTAACTTCAGGTAACAATGCTCCTCCTTAAAACTACAACTTGGAGGAGGGGGGACAGCTAGATGACTCAGTGGAGAGAGCATCAGGCCAGGAGATAGAAGGTCTTAGGTTCAAATCTGGCCTCAGACACTTTCTAGATAGGCAAATCACTTAACTCCCATTGCCTGACCCTTACCACTTTTTCTGCCTTAAAACCAATATATAGTCTTCATTCTAAGACAGAAAGCAAGGCTGTTTTTTTTTAAATTAAAAAATCAACCCCCAACCCCTACAACTTGTAAGTATCCACTGAACTCTGCCCACAGAAATGGCCTTTCTAACTTTCCTCTAGCTCAGGGGTCAGCAACGTATGGCTCTTTCTGCAGGAGCCATAAAGTCAATTTTTTTTCAGGCACTGTTACAGGAGCGGCACTGTGAGCACTGTACGGCTCTCATGAAATTACATTTTAAAAAATGTGGCGTTTATGGCTCTCACGGCCAAAAAGGTTGCCAACCCCTGCACTAGGATGTAAAACTCTCCCAGCCCCCTAGTGGGGTTATTTGGAGACAGAGAAACCATTGGAGTCTGAATAAGTCGGAAAGAATCTAAGGACCCTTAGAGAGCCTCTGTGTTGGAGAAGTCAAGGAAGACTTCCTAGAAAAAGTGGGCTTTGAAGAATGGCTAGAATAGCAGTACAAACCAACACATGAGCAATACTAATTACTTTTTCCCCCAGACTCTAAGGACCATAGGAATTCAGAAGAGAGAAATAGCAGTTTGGGCTGGAGTCCTCCCTGAAGCAGGTGGAGTTTGAATGAGAGGACATGAAGACATAATAACAAGAGAGGGCATTTTCAGTGGGAAGACGGCTCGACCGAGGACTAAGAATCAGGGTCGAGTTTGATGTGTGAGTTTGATCTGGTGGAAGGTGGAGTTTTAGCTACATAGCCTAACTGGAGAGGAGGGGGCTTAAAGGGGAACTATGGGGAGAGCAGGCTGGAGGAATTCAGAATAGATGGCAGAAGAGCTTTGATAGCCCTCTTTAAAGAAGTAGGCAGTTTGCAATAATATGGCAGCTTGGTGGCTCAGTGGATAGAGTGCCAGGCCTGTGGTCAGGAAGAGTCATCTTCCAGAATTCAAATCAGACCCTTAAGAGCTGTGTGACCCTCATGAAAAACCTGTTTGCCTTAGTTTCCTCATCTGTAAAATGAACTGGAGAAGGAACTAGCTAGCCATCCTAGAATCCTTGCCAAGAAAACTCCAAAAGGGGTCATGAAGAGTTGGACCCAACTGAAAAAAACATGGCAGCCTGGAGAAAACCCAGACCTGGAAATCTAGAGGTCTGACCATTGACTAGCTGTGTGACTTAAGGCAAGACCCTTCTCTACTGTGAATCAGTTTCCCTTTCTATAAAATGAAGAGTCTTCAAGGTGAGATATTTGTGAAGAAAGCACTAGAGTTGGAGTAAGGAGAGACCTAGCTTCTAATCCCCTCCTCTTGCATTTATTAGCTTTGTGACCTTGGGCAAGTCCTTCAGATTGTTCCCTCATTTGTAAAGTGCATTGCCAACTGCTCACCACACAGTTGTTCTGGGGAAACACTTTATAAACAAAGTTCCATTGAAATGGGAGTTATTGTCATTGGGAATAATAAAAAGACGGTATACAAAGTTTATGGTATAATTCTCCTGTCAAGAAGATCAAATTTCTACTTCCCAAAGGGCCAAGACTCAGGTTTGGTCATATGAGCTTATAGACCAGGAGGCAATAAATGAGGCCTAACAGCCAGGCTGGGACTGAGCCTTCCAAATGGGCTGAAGGAAAGGGGGTAGAGAGATGGACTCACTATTCTGCCCAATTATGGGCAGGACAGGTCGGAGTGTCAAGAGTTCAGATGGGATCTAGGAAGGAAAGATGGTTAATTCGCAGGCTGCTTGGGGCAACTTTCTTTCCAGATATGGCCTGGTAACCCCCTCTCCCAGGGCTGGGGGATGGGGCAAGGGTAGAAATATCGAAATGGGAGAGAAATTTGTAGAGACCAGAGAAGCTGGGCTCTTTAAGGAATCACAGAACTAGAAGAGACCTAGAACTAGAAGGGTGGCTAGTTCCATTCATAATTCTAATGAATAACTGACTTTTAAAAAAATCCTTACCTTCTATCTTCCATCCAACCAACGCTATGTATTGGTTCTGAAAGTGGTAAGGGTTTAGGCAAAGAGAATTAAGTGACTTAACTTAAGCTAGGAAGTGTCAAAGGCAGCATTTGAACCCAGAACCTCTCATCTCCAGGCTCTCTGAGCCACCTAGCTGCCCCCTTGCATAACTGACTTGAAGGTAAGCTCGCGGAGGGCAGCTTCTGCTTCGTTTTGTCTTTGGATCTCCAGGGTCCAGCACAAGTGGCTCGTAGAACTGAATTAGATGGAATAGTCTGGAACGGAACCGGTGAGGGGAGGCCGAAGGAGAAGAGAGTAAAGGGCAGGGTGGGAAGGAACAAGAGGCTGTCTGAGACAGGACTGAGTGCGAATGCGGGAGAAGGAGAAGCTGTGTGCGGTCCGAGATCTTTCCTCTGGTACTCGGTCCCTTCCTTCCCCCTAGGGCGGGACAGATGGAGAGCAGGGACCTAGAGGACCGACAGATGGACAGAGGGGGCGCCCTGAGCTGAAGGATCCAGGGGAGGGCTGGGCCAGGTCGGGGGCGGGGCTGGGACTGAGAACCGAGCGCGGGACTCAGGACTCAGCCTGGGAGCAGGAAGCTGCCGGGCAGCCGCGGAGAAAGGAGAGACCCGAGAGGAGCGCTGAGGACGCTCCGTGCGGGGTGAGCCCCCTGGGGATCCCGGCCCAAGTGACGAGTCTCCGGGGCTGAGAGAGGGAGCGCTCTGGGTGCGCGTCCGGCCGACTTTAGGAGCGTGCTTGTACGCGTGCCGCTCTGTGAGTGTATTTGGGCAATGGGATGATTTGTGGAATCGCGATTTGTGCGCACCGACGTCTGGAAGTGCTCGTGTCTCCTGGTGAGGGTGTCTGGTGGCTGTGCGACTTCTCAAATGCATCTGCCCTGGCGTCTGTATGTGAATGAGTCTGTGGGTGAGACGGTGAGCCTTGTGTAACTGTGGTCGTGCCTCGCTTTGTGAGTGTGTCGTGGTTGTGTTCGTGTGTCCGTCCGGGAGCGTTTCTCACACTGCTTACACACTTCGGTAACTGTATGACTGGGCGGTTGTCACTTTGTGTGTGTCTTCCCTTCCTTCTCCCTCCCCACCGAGACACTGTAAAGGGGGTGTAAATGGTGGCGTGCGTTTGGATTGTGCTATCCCAGCCGGCCTGGGTCTGGCCTATGTAAGACCGGGAGAACATGGGGAGGGTGGTGTGCTAGCGCTCCTGCACTACTGGGGGCCGCTAGATTGAGCCGATGGGGCCTGAAGGCTGATGGGGCTCCCCGGGCCACCTGACCTCCTCCTCTTCAAGTGCGCCCCATTGCCGGTCCCCAATGTTTGGGCCAGGCTTTTTTGTGGGACGAGCTGTTCGGGTTTCCTGACTCCTGGCCCCTGCCCTTCCAGTCCCTCCCCACAGCGAGTTTAGTCCCGTTTGCCCCGCCCAGAGGAGCTTTCGGCTTGTGCCCCACACGCTACGTACATGTGTCCACATGCCCCCTCGGGTCACGACCTACATGATCGTTTAGCCTAGGAGAAAGGCCTCCGGTGTCAGGAGTCAGGAGGTCTGGGTTCCAGTCAGTTCCGATACCGAGAGGCCAAGCAATCTCAGCAAGCCCCTCGCCTTTCTGGGGCCCCGAGTTTCCTCCTCTCCAAGGTGGGGAAAAGAATAATGTTTAACATGGCTGGTGGCACCATAGCAGGTGCCGGCACAAATATTTGAGGAACTGACTAGAGGCCGCAAACCTATCAGGGATCCAAAGGATTATATGATCATAAGCTTTAGGACTGGCCTCATTTTACAGGAAGAGAAAGTGAGGCTCAGGGAGGGGGAGAGGACTTACCCAGTAACACAACAGCCAGCAAGTCCGAGAGCCAGATCTTCTAATGGATCCTTGTCATTACACCATACCGCCTCCTCTCTAAGTCCTTTGTCCCATCCCCAGCTTCTTGACTGCCCGAGACCCTCTGAACCCTCTGGGGATTCTCATATTGGGGTGCCCTGTAAGTCACTTCTAGAGCTAGCAAAAGTGGTAGCATCTACTGGGTCCAGTTTAAGGAGTTGGCCATTGTTTTGGCTTACTAATTATTTCTGACGGGTGGGTGTTATCGGTTTGAGAATGAATATCATTTTAGATTTCCTGGTATTTTTGGATAATCTGTTGTTTAAGATATCCTTCCTCTTTCAATTACTTTCCGTTTTAGCTTGTTTGGGGTTTCTTTTTTGTCTTTGTATCTTTATTATTTAGCACAGTGCCTGAAGTATATTGAGAGGTTAATCAACTTTTTTTTTTTTTTAAATACCCTTACTTTCTGTCTTAGAATCTATTGGTTCCAAGGCAGAAGAGCAGTAAGGGCTAGGCAATTGGGGTTAAGTGACTTGCACAGGGTCACACAGCTAGGAAGTGTCTGAAGCCATATTTGAACTCAAGATAACCCCTTCCCCCTCTGCTTTTTTTCCAGGTTTAGCCCTATCCACCGAGCCACCTAGCTGTTCTGTTAATCATTGTCTGTTGAGTGGAATAAAATTGAATTTAAATTATTATTTTAAATTATTTTATTGCTTTTTGATTATTTGCTATTTCAAATGATCGGTTGCAGATGATTTTTGGTTTGCGGTTAATGGCTGTTTTTATAATTTTTGTTGCTTCGAATTCTCTGGTGTTTGAGATCATGCTGGGTTTTTTTTTTTTTTCATGCTGTTTTGTATGTTTGGGTTTTTAAAATTGTTCTCCTCTTTGGGGATTGCTACCTTGGGATGACCTACTTTGGTAGTATTTAGTTTTGGGATTGCTTCACAGACTTTTATCATCCAAGTGCAGCAGAGTGTACCTCAGGAGCCCTAATATGGCTACTTTGAAAGGAAGAAGGCAGGCAGGCAGGAAGAGAAGTTATGGCTCCTGGATGCTCAGGAGTATAGGCCTAGGGGGCAGCTGGGTAGCTCAGTGGATTGAGAGCCAGGCCTAGAGATGAGAGGTCCTAGGTTCAGGTCTGGCCTCAGACACTTCCCAGCTGTATGACCCTGGGCAAGTCACTTGACCCCCATTGCCTACCCTTACCACTCTTCTGCCTTGGAGCCAGTACACAGTATTGACTCCAAGAGGGAAGGTAAGGGTTAAAAAAAAAAAAAAAAAAGGCCTAGGAGGTCCTCTAAGGGGCCAGGGCCTGGATGGGAAGTGAAGGAGTCTGTGCCTGAGGAGTTGAAGAAGTTTAGAAGATGAGTAAGAGTAGGGAATCCAGGGCTGGGAAGCAGATCTGTGCACAGTACCATTAGATACATAAGACTGGGTGCCTCCCTCAAACCCAGCCCAGAGAGGCACTGTAGAGGAAGCTGAAAAAATCTGGGCCTTGCCATTTAAGAGCTCCCTGTCTGGCAGGAGAGATTAGAATTACTGGACTGGCCAAGCGCAAAGCCAGCAGTCTGTCAAGTTTAAAACTTGGGTTCAAATTCTGCCTCTAGTAGGTAGTAACTGTGTGACCATCGCCAGTTTATGGAACTACTCTGAGCCTCAGTTTCTGCACATGTAAAATGAGAGCAGCTAGGTGACTCAGTAGATAGAGTTTGATGTTTGGAGGAAGGAAGACTCATCTTCCAAAGTTCAAATTTGGCCTCAGACTCTTACTCCTGTGGGTCTCAGTTTCCTCATCTGTAAAAGCTGGAGAAGGAAATCACTCTAGTGTCTTTGCCAAGAAAACCCCAAATGGGGTAAGGGAGAGTCGGACATGACTGAAATGAGTGAACCACTAATACTGTACTTTGCAGAGTTTCTATGAGGCTCAAATGAGTGCTTTGCAAACACTACAGGCTCTTGAATCATTACGTATCATCCTCATCTTTGCTCTGCTTCTGAGGCTGTGACCTTGGTCCAGTCCCTTTCCTTCTCTAATTCCCAACTCCACCCCCCAACCAATATGAGGAGTATGGAAGAGCTGGGGTCCAAGTTCCCTCCCAGCTCTGACATTCTAATTATTTGCCTTTCTCCTACAGCTTAATTAATGAACACGTATTTCTGAGTCACCCGCTATGGTCCGGGCTCTGTGCTGTATGCTGGGCCCTGGAGGAGGAGTGGAGGAGTCCATTTACAGAAATGAAGTGGTTCCTGCCCTCAGGGAATCTACATTCTAGTAAAGCATGTACATATACTGGGTGTCCCAAAGTCTTTGTGCCATTTAGAGCTTTAAGCTGGATGTATAAACAGAAAATATTTGCAGATTCTAGAAGGTAACTAAATGATAATAGAGAGTCACTGAAAAGTGAATCTTGATAATGAGAGAGAAGTGGACAAGAGGGCAAGTTGCTTATCTCCCTGGGCCTCCATTTCCTCATTTAGAAAATGGGGAGATTGGATTAAATGAGATCCCTTCCAACTTCAGACCCCATGATCCTATGGTCTAGTCCTAGATCTTATATTTGGGGCTCTTGAGGCTTGGAAAGAACAGGGGAGGTCTCTGTAGGCTGGGGTGGTCAGGGAGAGCTAGAGCTTAAAAGTAGCTTCATAAGGGAATGAGTTTCCCATCACTGGAGGTCTTAGCAAGTGGAGGTTGAAGGACCTCAAACCAGGAAATCCAGGGAGGAGATTCCTCTCTGGGCACAGGTTAGATTCGATGCCTCCTCATGGCCCTGCTGGCTCTGAGAGTCTATGATCCTGGTATGTGGGACAGGAGGATGAGGGTAGAGAAGATGGTGGAGAGAAGACGATGGAGGAAATCCAAGAGCTTCAAGGGGTCATCCAGTAGGGCAGCCCAGCCAGGAAATGCAGGAGGAATGGCCAGCAGGTGGGCTGGAGGTGGAGAGGTGTCCACAGGCTGGAAAGGTTATCCAGCAGCAGGTGCCAGAGATAGGGGGGCTGAGGCTCAGCTTGGAGGTGCCAAAAGAGCTTTGGGGTAGGTGGCTTGGAGCCATGAGCTGGGCATGGGGCCAGCCTGGGCAAGCTGGGACAGGAAGAACTGGTGCTTCTGAATAAGGGATCTGTTAATGGAGTAGAAAGCGCTGGGCCAGGAGACCTCAGTTCTAGGCTCCACTCTGCTACTTCCTAGCTATGTGACCCTGGGGAAATCAGATCTCTTCCATGAGCTTCAGTTTCCGCATCTGTAAAGTTGAGGTAATGACTCCATCCTACCTAGGGCTGTTGTGGGAAAAATCACTTTAAAAGCACTTTGGATGAGGTAGCTAGGTGGCTCAGTGGATTGAGAGCCAGGCCTGGGTTCAAATCTGGACTCACACCCTTCTTAGCTGTATGACCCTGGGCAAGTCACTAAACCCCATTGCTCTTCTGCCTTGGAACCAATATGCAATACTGATTCAAAGACAAGGTAAGCATTAAAAAAAATATAAAAATGTGAGTTTTTTTGTTTTTGTTTTTGTTTTTTTTTAACCCCCACAATCTCAGAGCTAGGAGAGACCGTGGGCAGGTCATTTCTTTCTGGATCTCAGTTTCCTTATCTGCAAAATATAGGTGTTGGACTAGATGAACTCTAATCTTCTTTCAATTTTGACATATGATTGTTCTCTGAGAGCATTTTGTCCAACCTCTTTCGTCAGCAGAGGAATTCTGTCTGCAGCCTCCTTAGCAATCAGTAAGCCAAAAAGCATTTCTTTACCTCCTACTTTGTGCCAGGCACTGACCTAGCCAGTTCTGGAATGGACCAGTGTAAAGGCCTGGAGATGGGAGATGGAAAGTCATTTTCTTCAGCTTCTTGAATTTGTTCACCTTTCAAAGAAGGGCAGCTAGAGCTGCATAGAGTGCTCAGCCTTGAATCCAGCTTCAGATACTTCCTGACAGTATGACCCTGGGTGAGTCCCTTAACCTCTGCTTCAACTTCCACATTTATAAAAGAAGGATAATAATAGCAACTACTTTCCAGGGTTGTTGTGAGAATCCAATGAGAAAATAATTGTGGGGTGGGGTGGGGAATGAGACACTAGACAGATGCATGGAATATGCCAAATTACATGATGAGGGCATGAGCAACAGACAGAGAGAGAGAGAGAAAGAGAGAGAGAGAGAGAGAGACAGAGAGAGAGAGAGAGAGAGAGAGAGACAGAGAGAGAGAGAGACAGAGACAGAGAGAGACAGAGAGAGACAGAGAGACAGAGAGACAGAGAGAGAGAGAGAGACAGAGAGAGAGAGAGACAGAGAGAGAGAGAGAGAGAGAGAGAGAGAGAGGCCCCTGGTCCCCCCACTCTTCCCCTGGCAAATCCTGGTTCCTATAGACCAAGTTTGACCCTGGAGACTATTCCAAAATATCAATGTCATCTTGGACTTATTGCATCCACACCCTTTGTTTACTTTGGAGAATCTCTGAATATAGTTCGTTTCTAGATCTCCACAGATATGGGTAAAACATTTCTTTTGATACTATACAAGCCCTCAAGGTAATAAATACATTTATTGGACATGGCCTTTTATTTCAATGGATGGCCAACTATTTTATCTAGGGACATCCCTAGCTACCAAGAGACCCACTCAGGAATTGTTTTGTCCTTTCTATGAGGGACCTTTTTATAGAGGGTGATGCTTTCAAAAGTTTCTAATAAAGGCTGCAAAGCTCGTTAATTAATGCATTACGGGATTCTCCTGAGAGTTTCACAATTTCTTAACATATTTCCCAGCTCCCCTTCCCCCTAATCATCATCCCAGGCAATGGGAACACATCCTTTCTTGAATTTCCCAGAGCAGACCTTCTGAGCCAGGGCCATAGAGAGGGAAGGGGCAGGACTAGATGTGTCTGCCATACTTTCCTCTGGGCCTGAAGGTAGGTGGGAATCCTGACTTGGTTAGGGAAAGATGCAGAGGGCAGTTGTGATACCTCTTTAGCCAGTGGCCTCCTTCCAAGAGGGAGCAGGAAATGTGATTAAAAGCAAAAGCGATAAGCTGGAATAAGTGGGGCTGGAAGCTACTGGAGTGTGTTTCTCTCTCCTTGCATTCTCCCAGAGGGATTCTAAATGGTCACCTTGGGAATCCTCCTAAAAGATTCTAAATGTTCCTCTCAGAAATCATTGGAGGGAATGAGAGTCAGGGCAGAGGGAGGAGAGGGAGTTTACATACTGCTCCCAAGAATCCATCAGGAGGAGTCAAAGTGTCCTCCTCTGGAATCCCAAGGACATTTCTAAATAGTGGTTCACTTGGGAGAAGAAAAAGGTCAGAGGGGGCATATTTTAGGGGATAAACCTTGTTCCATTTTACTGCTAAATTTGTAGGGGAAAATTGGCATCTTAAATAATAATGATCAGTCTCTAAGCCAGTTTACTCATTCTCCAACTTTCTTTCCTCTTTTTTTTTTTTTAAATTTATTTATTCTTGTAAATCCCTTACCTTCCATCTTAGAATCAATACTGTGTATTGGTTTCAAGGCAGAAGAGTGGTGAGAGCTAGGCAATAGGGGTTAAGAGACTTGCCCAGGGTCACGCAGCTGGGAAGTGTCTGAGGCCAGATTTGAACCCAGAACTTTTTGGTCTCTAGGCCTGGTTCACAATCTACTGAGCCACCCAGCTGCGCCTTTCTTTCCTTTAAGAAAAAAATTATCTATTTCAGTTACGTGTAGAAACAATTTTTAACAACTCTTTTCTGACATTTTAGGATTCGGATTTTCTCCCTCCCTCCCTCCCCTCCTAAGTACTAAATAGTCTAATACAGGTTATACCAAGTGCTTTCATGCAATACATATTAGCTTATTGCTCAGGCCAACACATATCACGCACATAGTAAAAAGCTCATGACTCTTTCAACATTCAAAATATGATTATGCAACAAATAGAATAGGATGTTATGCAATAGATAGGATTGAGCTGTGGGCCTGCCATTAACCACTGTGTGCCCCTAGGTAAGTCACTTATCTCTTTGAAATTTAATTTCCCCATGGGTAAAATAAAGAGACTCAAGCCTCCCCATAAATCATTTCTTTGCTCTGAGCCTCTGTTTCTCATCTGTAAAATGGGAAAAATCACCTCTTCTTTCCTGGGAGCGCTGTAAGGGTCAGATGAAAGAATGGCTAAAGAAACTCTTAAAATCTCGTGATTGGCTGGCTTGTTCAGTGAATGGAGGCTCTCTTCCCTTCCTTCTCCTAATTCCTCCAAACGACCTAGCCGTTTGAAAGCTTGGCAAGAGCTAGACTGGGGGGATAGGAGGGGCATGGGGTAGGGGACCGAGTGCTTGACACAGGAATTGGGGTTCTATGATTAGGGAGAGGAGAGATAACAAAGTGCCAGGAGAGAGAATATTAGAGCTCTAGAAGAGTCTCTGAAGCATAGAATGTCCATGTTTGGATGTGGAAGGGGGCTTAAGATGGAGAATGCAAAATTAAGAGTTTAAAAGGGTCTTGGAGGGGCAGCTGGGTAGCTCAGTGGATTGAGAGCCAGGCCTACAGACAGGAGGTCCTAGGTTCAAATCCAGCCTCAGACACTTCCCAGCTGTGTGACCCTGGGCAAGTCACTTGACCCCCATTGCCTACCCTTACCAATCTTTCACCTATGGGTCAATACACAGAAGTTAAGGGTTTAAAATTTAAAAAAAAAAAAAAAAAGGGTCTTGGAGATCATTTAACCCAGGAGTCCTTAACATTTGCATTTCATGAAATGGTCTGCTGAAACCTTTAAAATTTTTCTCAAAATGATGTTTTTTAAAAATCTATAGTTAGAGAAAAAATTAAAAAAAAAATCTATAGTTAGAGAAGATGCTAAATTTCATTAAGGGTTTAGTGAAAATAAGATTTTGTTTATAATGGATAGAATACCAGGTCTGGTTTCAGGAAGACTCATCTTTGTGAGTTCAGATCTGGCCCTAGACACTTATTAGTTGTATGATCCTGGACAAGTCACTTAATCCTGTTTGCCTCAGTTTCCTCATCTGTAAAATGAGCTGGAGAAGGAAATGGCAAACTACTCTAGTATCTGTGTCCAAAAAACCCCAAATGAGGTCAAGAAGAGTCAGATAGGACTGAAAAATGACCAATCAACAAAAAGTCAAAAAGTCACAGTCAGAGTTAGGGGGGACCTTAGAATCTAGGATTTTAGAGTTAGGGGAGCCCTCAGAGACCGTTTCCAGGAGTTCTTAAACTTTTTTGTTTCATAGATCTCTTTAAAGTTGTAGAAGTTATGTACTCAGTGATAAAACATGTATAACTCAGTAGAATTGCTTGTCAGCTCCAGAAGTGGGGAGGGAAGAGGGGAGGGAAAGAAAATGAATTGTATAACCATGGGAAAATAGTTTAAAATAAATAAAAATATATCTTAAAGTTGTAGAACTCTTCTAAGGAAAAAAAATGTTTTTAAATGAATCCATGGGATGACAAAAAAAAGCCAATCATAATGAAATATAATTATCAAAATATGCTTTTTTTTTTAAAGATCTGGGGCCTCAGGTTAAGGACCTTTCATTTAATTCAATAACCTTCATTTTATAGATGAGGAAACTGAAGGTCAAGAAGGGGAAAAGACTAAAGGTCCCACTGTAACACTCCTAGGCATTCTTTATACCCACACTGCCTTTTTCTGTCTGAATAAAACATCTTATACAGGCAGATACTGAAAGGCCTGTAGAAAAAGAGACGAAAGCATCATTTAGAGAACAAGAGAAGCTCTATGTTCCCAGGAACTACCAAAAGGCCAGGCTCCCTAGTCTCACCTTTTTTCCCCCAATAATTTATTTATTTAGAATATTTTCCCATGGTTACATGATCCATGATATTTCCCACCCCTCTTCCATCCCCCCTCCTGGAGCCGGCAAGCAATTCCACTGGGTTATACATATATTGTTGTTCAAAACCTATTTCCATGTTATTCATATTTGCAGTAGAGTGATCTTTTAATGCCAAAACCCCAATCATATCCCCATTGAACCACATGTTTGATTCTATGTTTTTCTTCTGCATTTCTGCTCCCACAGTTCTTTCTCTGGATATGGATAGCGTTCTTTCTCCTAAGTTCCTTGATTGTCCTGGATCATTGCATTGCTGCTAGTAGAGAAGTCTATTACATTTGATTGTGCCACGGTGTATCTGTTTCTGTGTATAATGTTCTCCTGGTTCTGCTCCTTTCACTCTGCATCAATTCCTGGAGGTCATTCCAATTTACATGGAATTCCTCCAGTTCATTATTCCTTTCAGCACAATAATATTCCATCACCATCAGACACCATGATTTGTTCAGTCATTCCCCAATCATTGGATACCCTCTCATTTTCCAGTTTTTTCCCACCACAAAGAACGTGGCTATAAATATTTTTGTACATGTATTTTTTCCCTATTATCTCTTTGGGGTACAAACCCAGCAGTGATATGGCTGAGTCAAAGTGCAGGTAATCTTCCTGGTCTCCCTTATTAGGGAACTTATCAGGTCCAGGTGTGGGCCTGGGGCCTGGGAAAGTGGGCTGCTAAGTTAGGGGACCTTGGTTCTAGTCTAAACTCACTTGAATGAATTTGAATGTATTCCTTTCCCCACATGGGCCTTGATTTTCCCCTATGTAAAACAATGGGGTTGGACTAGATGGGGGTCAGATAGGGAGGTTTTGTTCAATTGTTTTGCAGTCATGTCTGGCCCTTCATGACCCCATTTGGGGTTTTCCTGGCAAAGACACTGGAAGGACTTTTTCCATTTCCTTTTCTAGCTTATTTTATAGATGAGGAAATTGAGGCAATGAGGTTAAGTTATTTGCCCACGGTCACACAATGTAAGGGTTAAAAAAAATTAAGGTTGGACTAAATATAAAAACGTGGTTGCCAAAAATATATTACTCAAGTCAGGATGACTTTTTATGGCAGTTTATTTATAAAAGGAGAAAGAATGAAAGTAAAGGTAATGAGAGAGAGAAAGTAGATAATTACTCCAGCCTGGTTCAAACCAGGAAGGGCTTCAGAGGCCCCAGCAAAGGGGGCGCTCAGAGGTAAACTAAGCAAGGGTTCTAGCCATGAGGCATTCTCCAAAACAGGGGCCTTTCTGGAGGCTTGTCTCTCCAGATAGTCAGGAAAGAAGTCGGCCTTTTCACTTACCCATGTGGTAGTTCAAAGGGAGAAATTCAAGAACAATCTCACCAAATTTCAGAGTCTTAGGTCCACAAAACAGATTCTTCACCAGCCTTGAACTCGAACTCCAAACTCTGAAGAACTGTCTCTCACAGGAAGTTGCAACTGCTTTTAAAGACATTTCTTTGCATCACTTCCTGTGCATTTCTTCCACTTTATGTGGACCAATGGTTGCTTTAGCTTTCCTTAGGACTTCCAAGGGGGAAATCAATCATTTCTGATTCATCACCCACTTTAGTACACGTGGGTCACAAACCTCCCCCACTTAAGGATAAAATGGGGTATATACACTTATGGTGATTAAATCTAAAAATAGGCAGGGGAGAGTTAATCCCATCTTCACAATCCCCCTGTGATCCTTTGGGAGACTAGTCTCCCCAATGGATCATTTGACATAATCATCTTCTTCTCCTAAAGATCTTCTAACTACAGGTGCATACAACATTGCTCCTTCTAAGAGGAAACAACAATAGTTAGAGATAAGAGGGAAATAGAAGAGAGAGAGAGAGAGGGAGCAAAACCAATGTTTGCTAGGAGCAGTGACAAAAAGCCAATTAGGGCACAGTCCCCTTTGGCATAAGAGTGTACATTCAAAATAAATGTATTCAACACCCTTTAGTTCAATCAACAGCACCCCAAAGTTCATTCTGGATCTTCTGATGCAGTTTAGGTTTCTGCAGGTATCTTTCTCCAAAAAGTTCATTTTCTGGATTCAAGGAGTTAACAAGCTTCTTTTCCTGAAATAAAATTTTAAATTGTGGATTTTGTGAAAATATATACAACAGCTAGTAAGTATTTAAGTGTCTCAGGCCTGATTTAAACTCAGAGAGATTCATCTTCCTGACTCCAGTCCTGGTGCTCTATGGTTTGCACCCTTAGCAGGGAGAGGGCAGAGAAGAAGGTGGCATTTGAGTTTGGGGTTGGGGGGGTGACATTTGAAGGATGCTTAAAGGGGAAAAGGAGGACAGAACCATTTTGCTGTTTGACTGACACCTGGAAGACATATGTGGAAGTGGTTGAAAACTGAAATGCAAGCCAGATTATAGAGGGTCTTGAATGCCAGGATCAGGAATGGAAACTTTCCTGAAGCCATCAGAAGAAAATAAGATAATTTATGTGACAGTTAAGTCAAATTGACAAGCATTATTAAGTACTTACTTTGTGTCAGACATGATGATCAATGCTGGATACGAAGAAAGACAACAAACCATCTAATGAAGGGACTTTGGGAAGAATAAAATGCTAATGATTAATAATTGAAAGGTACACTGGATATAGGTTCCAGCCTTGGCTCTGTTACTAACATGCTTTGTGATTGGCCAAGTAATTTAAGCTCTCTATAGCTTATTTGAAATATGAATGGAGGAGGGGAGAAGCAGGCCTACTATGTGCCAAGCACTGCACTAAGTGCTTTACAAATATTAAATTATTTGATCCTTACAACAGTCCTGTGAAATAGATGCTGGGTGATTTGCTCAGGATCACATAGCTACTATTTAAGTCCAGATTTGAACTCAATTCTTCCTTACTCTCTAGATCCATTATTTACTGAGCCACAACTATCTAATGGTTTAAACTAGATGCCATATATATATACTGCCTTTTCTAACGGGGCAGCTAGGTGACACAGTGGATAGAATGCAGTCTAGAGTCAGGAAGACCTGAGTTCAAATTCAGCCTCTGATACTTTAGCTGTGTGATGTCGAGCAACCCACTTGACCCTGTCTCTGCCTCAATTTTCTCCTCTGTAAAATGAGCTGGAGAAGGAAATGGAAAACCATTCTAGTATCTTTGCTAAGAAAACCCCAAATGTGGTCATGAAGTGTCTGGAGTCTGAAAGGATCAAACAATAATTCCATTTTTTAATTCCAATAATCTTGGAGGTGGTTGAATGAAAAGAATCCAGTGACTAGTGACTGAGTTTAGGTGATCCTACCTAAAGAGGTTCCACCCTCTTCACCCAGAATTCTCTTTAAGCTTGTTAAGAAGATAATGATGGTTCATCCAGATGAAGGAAGGGCGGGGTTTTGTTCTGTCCACATTCCTCTGAGCCTGGGTGGCATTCAGAGATTTCTTCTATGGTTCTACCTCCTGTCCCTCTTTCCCCTCCCTCCCCCATATGCTCTTCTTTTCCCCCTTCTGAACTTGAGCTCCTGGCCCCCCAAAACTCTTGAGTCTGGGGTTGCTGGGTCAGGCCAATGGTCTTAAGCCAGCAGAGGTTTGGGGGCCAACTGTGACCTGTAAGTCCTTTGTGGAGGGGTTTCAACACCAGCTTCCCCTAAATAGCCATCTGAGACAGACTGGGTGTGCCTCTCTTAGGGCAAATCTTTTTGCTGTCCATCAAAATTCACAGGAGACAATGTAATTTTAGATAAAGCACTTCACTTAGAATTATAATCCCTAGCTGGGACATAAACTGTTGTGTGAAGTTGGACTGATCGCCTCCCCATGCCTTAAATTTCCTCTTCTGGTAAGTGGGACTGCATTATTTGTCTTTTGGAGATGTTGTGGGGAAGATGCTTTCTAAACCTTAGAGTGCCATAGAAATGGGAGCTATGATTATGAAGAATAATTTACCAACCATATTAAGTACTTTCTGTGTGCTGGGGCCCCATGATCAGAGCCACTGAATGAAAAAAAAAGGGAGAAGATCATGTAGGTCCTGCTCACTGAGCTTATAGACCCATGATGGCAAGCATATGGCACAGGTGCCCAAGATGGCACACAGAGACCTCTCTGTGGGCATGTGTACCTTTACCTGCCAGAGTTACTTACTAGAAAGGCAGAGGGACTCAAGTGGAGCTGCTCCTTTCCACCTCTCTACCATACCTCCCTGCTCCTCTGCCCAGCAGCAGAGGCTTATTCCCTCCCCTAAGTGGAATACCCAAGTCACTTACCTCCCTTTCTCCCTCCCCAGTCTGGGGTAAGGTGAAGGGGGTGGGTGGCAAATGTGGGATGGCACTAAGTCTCTGGAGGGGCACAGCACAGAGTCTGGAGGTGCAGGGCATGGCACACAGTCTCTGAAAGGTTCACCATCACTGTTACAGACCATAGGAGGGGTCCAATGGGCATGGAGAGAAATGAGATAGTAGGTGGGAGCAATGTCCAGATCCAGTCCAAGGGCTCCAGGAAGATCTGAATAGGAGGGAGAGATCACCTTCAGCTGGAGAGTTTGGGGCTGAAGGGAGCTGATATGTGGGCTGGAGAGAGGTAGAGACTATTCCAAGTCTGTGAAATGTGATTAAAGCTAGAGAGAAATGGAATGGCTGGAATGTGCAAATTAGAGTGAGATGAGGCTGGGGAGGTGTCCTTCAGACCTTCCATCGATCACTATGCATTTATTAAGTGCCTTTAGGAGTCTGGCTGTCCCTGAATGCTAACCCATACTGAAGGGGGACTAATCTATTATCTCTGGAATTTGCTGTCTTTTAGGGAAATCAACATATACATATAAATGGACACTGGCTAAATACCTAATAAATTTCCAGATAGTTAAAGAGGAAGTCTACTGGCCTGAAAGGTTTCGTTTAGATACTGTTGTCTTAAAGACCTGACTTCTTTGAGGCAGAGGTAGGAATGAACTCTGGGACTGTGGGAAGGCTATTTGAAAGATACAAAAGGAAGACTGAGGACTGAGCCTTGGGTAGGGCATAATAGGGATGCAGATAAGGAGACTGGGAAGGATTGATCTGATAAGTAGGTGGAGACCCAGGAGAGTGTTGTTCAGTGGCGTCCACTCCTCATGACTCCATTTGGGGTTTTCTTGCCTAGGGTCACCCAGCTAGTTAAGTGTCTGAGACCAGATTTGAATTTGGGTCCTTTGGGCTCTAGGATCAACACTCTATCCAATGTCCCAGAGAGCAAACTGGGAGAGTCATGCCATGAAAATCCAGAGGAGAAAGTATCCAGCATGAGGGGGTGGTCAGCAATGTCAAAAGAAATCAAATAGGATGAAGCTGAGAAATGACCATCAGATCTGGCAATTAAGAGATCATTGATAAATCTGGAGAGAGCAGTTTTGGTGGATTGATGAGGTCAGAAGCCTGATTGCAAAGGACCTAGAAGAGGACATGGAGTGAAAACAAAGGTAGCTAGAATTTTGTAGGAGCTTGGTTAAGAAAGGTCAAAGGAGCAGGACAATAGCTTCAGGAGATACAGAGCCCACTGAAGGTGCTTTAAGGATGGGGGAACTTGGGTATATGTGCAACAAGGGGGGTAATGAGTGGAATTTGAGAGATTCAAAAAAAGGGAAGGGAGAATGATTGAAAATACAATCTGTTGGAGAAGGTTAGGAAGGGCTGGAATGGCACACATGTAGAAGGATTGGCCTTGGCAAGGAGAAGGATCACTTCATTGTAAGAAGCTGTAGAGTTAAGGTTTGGGGAGCTGAAGTGAAGGGAGGAGCAAATCACCTCAGTTTTCTCAGCAAAATAAGAACAGAGATCTGCTTGGAGAGAGGGTATGGAGGAGATGGAGGAGGCTTAAGGGAGAGGTGAGAAGGTTTAGAAATAGCTTCGATGGAGATGAGTAGGGACTCCATTGGGGAGGAATATAAAAGGGATGCCTTGCTTTAGTCAGCATTTAGAAGTTATATCCCATGAATCTGGAGAGGATGCAGTTAGCAGTTGTGGAAACAAGGGGTAAAAGACATTAAAAGCCAAGTTGAGGAATTTATACTTTATTCATTCAGCAGAAGGGAGCTATGGGAAGTTTTCTTCAGGAGGGACATGATCATGCAATCACTCGATCAATAAGCACTTATTAAGGTCCTATATTGTGTTTGGTGCTGGACAGAGAGAGACAAGCAGACGGAACAGTCCCTGCTCTGAAGGACTTCACAGTGTCTGGTACATACTTCCCTTGTCAAGTCACTATCCCATTCTCCATAGTGGCCCTTCCAAAGCTTTTCATCCTTCTTCGTTCTTCCTATGGTCTTCCCTTACCCTACCTTTCTCAGCTGAGAAGCTTGCTTCGTATTTTACAGAAAAACGGAGACCGTTTGCCTTGGGCTCTCTCTTCTTCCCTCTTCCTCATTAATCATTCAGATGGCTTCTTCCTCCTTTGCCCCTGCCTCACATGATGAAGTGGCTTTACTCTTTACCAAGGCTAACCTCTACTTATTCAAGTGATCACATTCGAACTCTCCCCCATCAGATCCCTCCCAATTTGGGGCCTATTTTCAATTTCTCTTGGTCTGCTGGCTCCTCTCCTCTCCTACTGCTTTACAAGCATGCCTATGACTCCTATCCTGAAAAAGCCCTCACTTGATCCTTCCATCTCTGCTAACAATTGTCCTATATCTCCTCCACCCTTTGTAGCCAAACTCTCAGAAACATTCTCACTTTCTCACGTCTCCCCTCATAATCTGACCCCTGACCAGATCATTCCACTAGAACTGCTCTCTCCAAAGTTACCAATCCCATGATGTATGGATAGTGTGTCTCAGTTCTCATTCTCCTTGACTTCTCTGTGACCTCTGTTACTGTCCTTCACACTCTCCTCCCGAATACCCCCTTATCTCTAGGTTTTCCAGACACCACTTCTTCCCACAGCTCCTTTGTTGGAGCCCCATCCAGATCATGCCCTCTAACTATAAAAGTTTCTTTTTCTTCTATACTTTTTCAGTTGGTGATCTCATTAGTTCCTCTGAATTTAATGACCTTCTATGCTGATGATTCTCATCTACCTAACTTCTCTGGTGACCTTGCATTTCTTGCCTTTCCTACATCTTAAACTGGATATATAAACTCAACATGTCCACAACCAAACTCATTATCTCCCAAACTCTCCCTCCACCTCCTACTTTTCTTGTTCCTGTAGAGAGCAATGCCATTTTCCCAGTCCCTCGGATTTACAACCTATCCTGGTCATCCTGGATTCCTCACTTTCTCTCACCACCACCAATATCTAAGCTATTGCCAAGAAATATCAATTTTACATTTGCAATATCTCTCAACTACCTCCCCTTCTCTTCTCTGACACTGCCACTACCCTGGTTCAGGACCTCATCACCTCATGCCTTGACTACTGCAGGCTACTGATGCATCTGCCTGCCTCAAGTCTCTTTCCCACTCCATTCCATCCATCCTCTCAATCACTAAGGAGATTTTCCTAAAGCACATTGGACCATGTCACACATACTCCCAATCTTCCCACTCAGTAAACTCTAGGGCAGTGATTCCCAAAGTGGGCGCCACTGCCCCCTGGTGGGTGCTGCAGCAATCCAGAGGGTGGTGATGGTCGCAGGTGCATTTATCTTTCCTATTAATTGCTATTAAAATTAAAAAAAAAATTCATTTCCAGGGCGCTAAGTAATATTTTTTCTGGAAAGGGGGCAGTAGGCCAAAAAAGTTTGGGAACCACTGTTCTAGGGGTACTCCATTGCCTCCAACATCAAATATGAAATGACCTGTTTGGTATTCAAAGCCCTTCATAACTAGCCCCCTCCTACCTCTTACACCGTACTCCTTGCCAGATACTCTTCGATCCAAAGACACTGGCTTCTTGGCTGTTTCACAAACAAGACACTCCATCTCTCAGCTCCAGGAACACTCCCTGGCTGTCTCTCATGAGTAGGGAATTCTCTCCCTCTTCCCCTCACCAACCGACTTCCCTGGCTTTCTTTAAGTCCCAACTAAATTCCTATCTTCTACAGGAAGCCTCCCTGAACTCCTCTTCATTCCAGTGCTACCTCTGTTAATTATTTCTTATTTATCCTATAGATAGCTAACTTTGTACATACTTGTTGGAATGTTGTCTCCTCCATTAGATCATAAACTCCTAGAGGGCAGGGATTGTCTTTGACCACTTTTTGTATCCCCAGAGCTTGACATATAGTAAATAAATGTTAATGAATTTACATAGAGGGAATTACAAGGCTCAAGTTTAAGGGAATTTAAGTGACTTGCTCACGGTAATTGAATTCACCACTAATAGCTATTAGACCTGATGTCACATTACAAAAGTTGTGAACATGGCCATCAGGATTATATATACATTCTCTTTACCCACTCATCCTCTCCTAGTCTAAGGGTCATTTGGGGGGGTGGGTGGGGAGGAACTATAACCACTAATTAGGCTACTATTTTCATGGATCAACCAATTTACAAGCCTTTATTAATCACTTATTTTGTGCCAGGGACTGTGCTAAGCACAGAAAGATCTTGAACTTAGGTATTTTGACTCTAAAGTCAACATGCATTTAATTAAGCAAATACTATGTGTCAATAGGTCCTTTCTCCCTTTTCTTTGATCTCTGGGATACAGACCTACTAGTGGTTTTACTGGGTCAAAGATGATGTGCGATTTTATAGTCCCTAGGGCATAATTCTAAATTGTTCTCCAGAATAATTGGGTTAGTTCACAACTCTACCAACAATGCATCAAAGTTCTGATTTTTCTATATCCCTTCCAACATTTGTCACTTCTTTCTGTCATGTTAGCCAATCTAATAAGTGTCTGGTGGCATCTCAGAATTGTTTTAATTTGTATTTCTGATCAGAAATGATTGAAAGCATTTTTTCAAATAACTCTCAGTAGCTTTGATTTCTTCTGAAAACTTCCTGCTTATATCCTTTGACCATTTGTCAACTGGGGAATGGCTCTTATTTTTTAAAATTTGTCTTGTAGACTAGATGATCTCTAAGATCCTTTTCAGTTCTGAATCTAAGATCCTTCTCTTTGGAAGGCCTGAATTTCCTTCTTTGTTAAATGAGAGATTTTAACTAGACTGTCCAAGGTTTCTTCTAACACTGACATTTTGGGATGGGCTAAGGACCTTGTACACATCCATCTGAGTTTTTGCGATCAGTCCTTCTTATTGTTCAGACACAGCTATCTAAAGTTTGCTACATACACATAATCCACCCAAGAACTTTAAATGTTTGAGTTCTGATTTTCCTGAGGTCTTTGACCAAGGACTTTAGGTGACTTCCAGGAAATAAAATCTTATTCTAAGTCATCCAAACTCTTCTATATATCCGTCCCCATCTCTGAAATATTAAAAGGTCTGACTTGCTTCTCTTTGAAATTCTTTGATCCTATTAGCTCTGGGATGATCAGAAAAGACTTTCTAAAGGATGTAGGACTTGATTTGGGCCTTGAAGGCTTTTATTTCATAGACAAGGGCAGCTTCTTCAGTCTAGTGAGTAGGGAAGGAAGTTTAGTTTGGCTTTGCAGGAGCCAGAACCTTTTTCCTTACCCATCCCCCTGACCTGTGTCTGAGACATCCCTCAATCAAGATCAGTAGCTGGGGGCCCTACTGAGAAGGTGGGTGGCTGTCCTAGCTCCCTGTTGTGCTGCCAGCTGCCAGTCCTCTTTGCCTAGTTTCCCTTCCCAGATCTCAGATTCATCCAGTGGAGAGTGATGACATCTGAAACTATGGACATATGGGGCCCCTGAGGTGAGGACTGTCCACCCACACTGAAACTCAGGACATGGGTCAGGGCGGTCGATCTCCTTGCCACAGAGGGAGAGATGCTCTAAATCCTTGAGTCCTTCCTAGAAGGAAGGATGATAAAGGAAAGCATAAGAAGCCAAGTCCCACATCCTATCTGTGAGGCAGCAGGGAGTGGTAGAAACATCCATGGATTTGAAGTCAGAGGACTCTTGCTATTTGCTGCCTGGATAAGCTTGGGCAAGTTCTTTAGACTCTCTGGACCTTTGTTGATAGCCTACAAAGCCTTTGTTTTCTTATTATCCCTATTTTACAGATGAGGAAACAGAGGCTAATTTAATTAAACTTGGCAGGGATGAGTAGGTTTGGTCCTTAGATGCTGACCTGGCTGGTCTCCTTTTACTCCAAATCCCTTCAGTTTTCATAAAGTTTCTTAGATGTAACTTGATACAGTTCCTGACTTGGACACCCTTCCCCACCCCACCCCCCCAAGAATAAGAATCAAAGTAGCGTCCAGAACAATTCTGTCTGAGGAGCAGCATGCTGAGATTCAAAGGGAACCTGGGTGCTAAACCTGGCTCTGCCACTTCCTAGCCAGGTGACCTAGGAATAGTCCCTCTTTCTTTTGTGCCTCAGTTTCTTCATTTGTAAAATGAGGAAATGGTCCAGTAATTTCTAAAGTGAGAAGATGGTACAAAATGATCTCAAAGATCTAACAAGATATGAATCTGATGGTCCTGATCTTTTCTGTTTTCTCACCAACTCCAGAATATCCAAAAGCCTGTTACCCATTGCTATTCTCAATTTCCATTTGAAGCCCCTCTTCCTCTCCCATCAGCACTAGAGATCTGAAGCAGAGGGTAGGAGAGGCACCAGTGTGGTGGGGGCAGAGAAGTCTAACGTGGATAAGATTTGTGGGGTTTGGGGTATGAGTGTTTGTGTACAGATTTAAAGGAATGGGGCATTCTGGGAAATGCTATAGTGCTGGGAGTTCGGCCATAATTTTAGAATCATAGAATCAAAGAACAGCTGCAGAATCTTGGAATCATGTAACAATCACATTTTTGAATCCTAGAATTCAAGAAGGGGGACCTTTTAGAATCATTCATTTCTCACTTCTTACTCTTGTAGTCCTGCTTTGCTGGGGATAAAGAATTCCCAGCTACCTAAGGGAACCACCTCCCTCTGCTACTACCCTGATGCCCCTTTCTCTCATCTCTGCCCACTTTGGTTCAGTCTTACCCCCTCTCATTTCCCAATCCACCTTTTCTTGTTGCTTTTATGATGTCTTGCAGAACCTTCTTCTTTTTTTTTTTTTAAAAACCCTCACCTTCTACTTAGAATCAATATTACATATTGGTACATATATATATGGAATATTATAATATATATATACATAATTCTATATTCTAAGGCAGAATTATATATTCTAAGAATATATAATAATATATATTCTAAGGCAGGATAGCTGTATGGGCTAAGCAGCGGGAGTCAAGTAGTTTGCCCAGGTTTACACAGCTAGGAAGTGTCTGAGATCAGATCTGAACCCAGGACCTCCTGAATCCAGGCATGATACTCTATCCACTGTATTATATCAATACCCAGTTTGGATCTTGCCTGATTCTTAAGAGTTGTATGATCCTGGGCAAGTCTTCTAACCTCTCTCAACCTCAGTTTTGTCATCTGTAAAAGGGGGATAATAATAGCATGTACTTCCCAGGGCTGTTAGTGACAACTGAATGAGTTAACATGTGTAAAGTGCCTGAAAAACTTTAAAGTAATCTATAAATGCTTATTTTTTATATTACATGATATTATAATCATATTATAATATAATATTATTACATATGTGCTAGCTATTCACATTAATCCAAGAGGCAGAGGAGAAGGCATACTCCTAGCCATTTCCATACCCACCCTTCATTTCATTTCTGTTTCTGGTCCCAATCCCCTCCCCATGGGCAGAGGTACACTCTCGTCCTGAGTCCTCATTATATCTAATTCCTGACCCCAAAGTCTTTCTCCTCCCCCATTACCAGCCTCTGCTTCATAGTTTCAGCCACAGTTCTTGAGGTTCAGAATCTTGCTCACAAACTTCCTCTTTTCCCCAACCCCTGCCCTTATACCATATTTGAGGATTTCATCCATGCTGATATTCCTTTGAACATCCTTGGTACCCATGATTCTGACCTTCTTTCTACTTCAGCCAAACCATAGGGATGGTTATGCCCCTGATCTCAATCACTCACAAGCATTCAACTTCCACATCTGATCAGAGCCACCTATCATCATTCCATCACTCCCTTGGCCTGAATTCTCAGAAATCTGTTCTTTGGCCTCAGTGTGACCTCTTAGCTAGTTCAAGCCATCATTCCAACTCAGACTTCCCTTTCTTCCCTTCCCTAGCTGGACCCAGGAGTTGACTGCTCTTTTCCTCTCAAATCCCTTTACCTCTTTGTCCTGTGGCCACTCATTCCCCCTTGCCAGTCCCTGGCCCTGGGGTCCGCCTCCTTGACTCCCACTGAACAGCTTCATGGGCAAGAAGCATGCTAGGGATGTCACAAAAGTGAGCCAACTAGATCTGTTATCAGCTGATGTTATCTCATCTCAAATGGGCCCTCTTTCCACAATAAGGCAATTCTTTTACTTTTCCTTATTTGAATTTTTAAATGTTTATTATTCATTTTGGTTTTCTGAATATATCCGTCCCCTTCCAGTACCCCAGGAAATATCCATTGTAACAAAAACACTGAAAAGGAAGATGAGAAAAAAAAATAATTCAGCAAAACTAAACAAGTCACAGGCTACTGAAACTAGGAGTTATTTTCTGAAAGAATGAATAAAAAAGTCAGAGTAAAATTACCCAACAGATCAAACAAGTATTCCACACTCAAAGGCTCTCACTTGACAAAGAAGGGAAGGAGGTATATTTCTGGGATGTGCTTGGCTTAACTGACTCCAGCATTCCTCAAAGCAATAGTTCTTTCCTCAAGTCCCCCAAACCACCTCCTGTCTCCTGCCTCCCAACCAGGGGTGTGCTTGAGCCAGCACTGGCCAGCTTGTGAGAGCTGATGGTTATATTTTCAGTGTGAGATTTACTCCTCAGAAATCGGCTACAAATCTGGGCTTGATTTCTTGTTTTGTTGACAGTCCAGACTTCAAAAAATGTTAATAATGCAGATTCAATTTAAAAATATGCGGACATCCATTCCTCTCCTCCCCTCTCTCTCCTACTCCCAATCTGGTTGTTAAACATTTACTAGCATACCTCTATTGCTCTATAAATATTGCTTGAGCTCAGCAAGAATGCAGTAGAAAGCAGCAACCAGATGGCTCAGGCCTGGAGATAGGGAGGTCCTGGGTTCAAATCTGGCCTCAGATGCTTCCTAGCTGTATAGTCCTGGGCAAGCCATTTAACCTCGATTGGCTAGCCCTTACTGCTCTTCTGCCTAGAAACCAATATTCAGTATTGATTCCAAGATGGGAGGTAAGAGTTTAGAAAACTGGAGACCTGCTGACTGGAGGATAATTAATTATTGGCATTTATGTAATTTCAGGTTCACAAAGTACTTTACATTTGTTATCTCACTTGATCTTCAGAATACCTCTGGTCTTCTTTCTCAGTGTTGTATCATAGAATAATAGATTTAGAGCTAGAAGGGACATTGTTATGATTTTGATTATGATTATCACCATTACTGTTGTTAGCTGTGTGATCCTGGCCATGTCCCTTCCCATTTCTGGGTCTCAGTTTCCTTTTATGTAAAATAAAGTTCCTGCTCTATCCCCTTTGTGGCAAAGGAGGAATGATGTGAAAATGTCCTATAAACTTATAAGCCGTGTACAAATTATAATAATTACGAGAGGTGTTATTATTAACCTATAATAAATAAATATCTTCTGTTGCTTCCTCATGGTTGGGCGTTTACCTTAGACTCTTACATGCTACGCCGGTAGATCAAAAGCTTTCTGGTCTTACCAAACACCGAAGGCTTCAAGGGAGATTCCATAACATCTTGTCCAGCTGGATGACCTAGTAAAATGGAAGTTAATAGGGATCCATATAAAGTCTGACACTTGGAGTATACTCTCAGCAGCTAGCAAAGAGCCCGGAAAAGGGTAGCTGCTTAATCTTTGCTGACTGATTAGGATGGGGGAGAGAGAGTATGTGAGAAACTCTAAAACAGCTGGAGAGCATAAAGAGAAACACTATGGAAGCCAGACTGAGATTCAGTGGGCAACTCAAGAGCTTCAGATAGAGTTTCTGGAATGGATATTTCATTTCCCCTCTCCATGCCTTTGCTCAAGCCATCCCTCATGTTTGGTATTGCCCTCCCTTCTCCCTTCTGCCACTGTAATCCCTAGATCCTTTCAAGGCTCAGCTCATTCCCCCTTCCCCAAAATATCTTTCCTAACCCCCTCAGTTCGCAATATGACAAATAATAATAGCTAGTATTTGTATTATGTGCCTCAAATATAGCATCTCCCTCCCAAACAACCCCGTTAACAAGGGGCTATTATTATCCTCATTGACAGATGATCCTGAGGCTGTATTATATTGGGTGACACAGAAGTATCTGAGGCAGGATTTAAAGTCAGTTCTTCTTGATTGAGTCCTCTGGTCTGACCCCTTCACTTTACAGAGGAGGAAACTCAGACGCAGGCAAGTTAAATGACTTGCCCAAGGTCATAGAGGTGGGATTTGGACCCAGGTTCTCTGATTTTAGAGTCAGTTCTCCTAGTTCCCTCCCTGCACAAACATGATTTTGTGTTTACTTTGTATGCTTATTTTGCATTTTCTCATCTGTTTCTGTCAGTAGAATAAAAGATCCTCTAAGGCAGGGAATGTTTCATTTTTGTCTTTATAGCTTCAGTCTCTAGCACAGTACTTGGCACGTAGATTCATTAATCCAGGGATAAACACTTGTTAAGCACCTACTATGTGCCAAATACATAGTGCTAAACACTGGGGGAGACAAAGTTAAAAGCCAATCTCCACCCAGCTGTGTGACCCTGGGCAAGTCACTTGACCCCCATTGCCCACCCTTACCAATCTTCCACCTATGAGACAATACACCGAAGTACAAGGGTTAAAAAAAGAAAAAAAAGCCAATCTCTACCCTTAAGGAGCTCACAGTCTAACAGGAGAAACAACATGCAAACAACTATGTACAAATAAGGGGCAGCTTGGTGGCGCAGTGCACAGAGTATTGAACCTGAAGTCAGGAAGACCCGAGTTCGAATTCAGCCTGAGCCATTTACTATCTGTGTGACCCGAGGCAATTCATTTCCTATTTGTCTCAGTTTTCTCATCTGTAAAATATATTAGAGAAGAAAATGGCAAATCACTCTAGTATCTTTGTCAAGAAAACCCCAAATAGAGTCATGAAGAATTGGACATGACTGAAATGTCTAGACAACAGCCATGAAAGTACAAACAATCTATAGTCAGGTTTAATGGAGATAATCAACAGAGGAAAAAAGCAGTAAAAGTAAGAGTCTGGAAAGGCTTCCTTCCTACAGACCTTGGAATTACAGTAGGTGCTTAATAAATGCATATTGAATGAAACTGATTTAATTTATGTAAAGAAAATCAGGAAATAATATGATGATACAAGCTTGATGTGCCTCAATGGTTTTGACAACCAAAAAGAGAACTCAATTTTAGGTGATTATTACCAGAATGTATTTTAGAATGTAATACAGACTGTATTAAAGAGGACTAGATTTTGTTTTATACCCAAATAGGAATTCTGCTGTCCTTTTCCCTGCTCAGACCAGCTCCAGAATCTTGGGTTCAGGTCCAGACCTTATATTTTAGGAGGGCTGTTGACAAACTGGGGCATGCCTTGCAGATGCCTTGCAGGATCCTGATAAACATTCCGTTGTGGGACTGGTGGCTCCAACTGGGTGTTTATCCTAGGAAAGAGCAAGCAGAAGTTAGAGTAGGGTTCAGATATCTGAAGAAGGCCTGTCCTGGGAAGGAGAGAACCAACCTGTTCTGCTTGGCCCCAGAGGGCAGAATGAGGAACAATGCTGGGAAGGAGCAGAGAGCCAGGTGTAGATTCTCTGATCAATTCAGGTTGTCTTAAAGGGAATGGGCTGCCCCAGGGACCTGAGAGTTTCCTAATCATGGTTGGTCTTCCTGCAAATGGTTGGACAACTGACCACTTGTTGGAAATCAGTAGGACTGTCTATAAATCTATGAAGAGATTCTTGTTCAGATATGTGTCTTTTGAGGTTCTTTTCCTCTCTGAAGTCCCACAGCTCCCTGTTTGTTAGGAAGTTCTTTGGTTGAAGCAAAACTTGTCTCCTTGGTGACTTTCTTGTTCTGGTCCCAGAGCCACTTGGGAATGGGCCTCTGGCCCTTTGCCTCTGGATAGCCCTGGAGACTTTGGAAGGCAGTGACTTTATGGTGGTCCTTCCCCACCTAAATCAGAGAGAATTGAGTCTGAAGTCAAGAAGACCTGAATTTGAATCCTGCCACAGACATTTACTATTTGTGTGACTCTGGGCCAGTAGCTTACCTGCTCTGTGCCTCCATTTCTTCATCTGTAAAATGAGGTGAAATGTGGACTCAGTAACCTTCGAGGTCCCTTCCAGCTCTAAATCTGCTTCTGTGATTCTCCACTCTGAACTAAACATCCCCTGATACTGTTTTCTGCTGACACAATTCCTGCCCAATCCCTAAGGATAGATTCCATTTCCCTATTGTCCCAGTGACTTCCTTACAGTCTTGTGACTTGGGGTAGGGTGAAGATTACTATCCTTGTCTAATAGATAAAGAAAGTGAGGATC
>NC_058132.1:93697660-93714082 GCF_016433145.1 Gracilinanus agilis
AGAGAGAGAGAGAGAGAGAGAGAGAGAGAGAGAGAGAGAGAGAGAGAGAGAGAGAGAGGGATTTTCCTATGGTCACATAGGTGGTAAAAATAGTGGAGCCATGATTAGAACCCAGTACTTTGGTTTCAGGCCCAGTGTTCCTTCCACTACAGCCCCTTGCCTGGACTAGATCTGTGTATGACCTCATAGGTAGAGGAAATGCCTTCCACCAGTTCAGACTGGTACCTTCTTTGCCACTTCTAATCCCAGAGGTTGCCTGGGTATACTAAGAGGTTAAATGACCTACCTAGAATCATGCAGCCGGTATAAATCAGAAGTGAGTCAGGAACCGGGCCTTCCTGACTCCAGGCGGGCTCTGTCAAATCAATTGTGCTGCTTTTTGCTTTCTGTGATTTAATTCTTCTTGCCAGCCCCCTTCGCTGCTCCTCCCTCCTTTCCCTGTCCCTTTGCCTCATCCCTGGGGTACAGCTTTGTTGGAGTCTCAGCAGACTCTCACTAGGCTCCCTACCCAAATGCGCCTGCAATTCCAACCTCTTTGTCCAGCCAGAACGACCCGGTCCTCATGCCTGCTTGGGCCAGGCTGCTCCATCCTGATTGACGAGGCCTGGCACATTCCTGAGCTTGCTGATGCCAGTCTCCACCTCGCAGCCCAGGCCAGGGCTCTCCATGGGCTGGGGCCAGTGTATCAACTAACTGCCCTAAATTTTGTGGGGCCCAGGCAGGGAGTGCCCCCTCCCCTTGTTTCTGCCCCCTACCTGGAAGGATAGGAATAGATGGAAAGGCAGCTGAGGCAGGGGCCAGGTGGGCAGTGTGGTATAATAGGAGGAGCCCCTGACTGGGAGCCTGGAGCCCTGCCATTCAGTTTCCAGCCCTGCCATTGCCATCCTCAATTGAGCTTCCAAAATAAACTTTGTAAGGCACAGGTTGGCCTGAGTTAGAGACAATGTGATGGGTGGGATAGAGCTCTGTATTTGGGATCAAATCCTACCTCTTACTAGTCATGTGACTCAAAAAACATTTCTTTTTTTTTTTAAAGCCCTACCTAACCTTCTGTCTTAGAATTCATACTTAGTCTCCATTTTTTTTTAATACTTACCTTTTGTCTTTTCCTTTGTAGAGTCAATACTAAGTATTCCAAGGCAGAAGAGTGGTAAGGACTGGGCAACTGGGGGTTCAGTGACTTGCCCAGGGTCATACAGCTAGGAAGTGTGTTGGGCCACATTTGAACCCAGGACCTCCTGTCTCTAGACCTGGCTAGCTATCCAGTGAGCCACCTAACTGCCCCATTAAGTATCAATTCTAAGGCCAAAAAAGCAGTAAGAGCCAGGCAGTGGGATTAAGTGACTTGCCCAGGGTCACATAGCTAGGAGGTGTCTGAGGCTATATTTGAATCCTTGTCAACTGACTTCATCTTCCTAGCTTCCCCTCCAAAAAGCATTTCTAAAGTGCCTACTATGTGCCAGGCACTGAAGATACAAAGAAAAAAATGAACCAGTCTTCACCCTTGAGGAGCTAACAGTTTAACCAGGGAAAACAACATGGACACATATGTATATGTGGATTCAGACCAGATACAAAAAGGATATAAGACAATCTGGGGAGGGAGGATCCTAGGGGAGAGTGAGGGTGCGAGGAAGGTCAGAAAAGGCCTCATGTGTGGTCCTTGCATTGAATCTTGAAAGAAACAGGAAATTCAAGAGGTGGAAATGAAGAAGGAAGGCACAAGACACAGCCAGAACAAAGGTATAGAGACTAGAGATGGAAGCATCATGTGAGATGAACAACAATGAGTGGTTGTAGTATAGAGAGAGATGTCAAACATCCCACACGTTGGTTTATAGCTACCAGGATCCTTGTGTATGGATGAGAGGTTCCCATTTCTATTTGAATTTGACATCTTTGCTATAGAGTATATGGAGGAGGAGAAATGTATAGAAAGATTAGAAAGTTGGGAATGAGCCAAGTTGTAAAGAGCTTTGAATACAAACAAAGGAATTTATATTAGATCCTAGAGGTAAGAGGGAGCCACCAGAGTTTGCTGAGTAGAGGAATGGCAGTGCCAGATCTGTTGCCTGAAGAAAATCATTGGCAGCTGTGAGGGTGAAGGTTTGAAGTAGGAAGAGACTTATGGCAGGGAGGCCATTGCAATAGTCTAGGTCTGTGTTGGTGAACCTATGGCATGTGTGCCAGAAGGGGCTGCTCCCCTCCCCTTCTCCATGCTCAAATGAGGACATTTCTCACTTCATCCACCCCTCTGCCCAGCAACCCAATGGGAGCATTTCCTCCCTTTCCTGTGTTGGATAAGGGGATGGCTCATATTCTGTGTGAGGGTACAGTTTGGGCACTTGGTCTCTAAAAGGTTTGCCATCACTGGTGTAGGTGAAAGTAGGATCTGAGCCCAGATGATGGCCAAATGAGCAGTGAAGTCTCAGTTTTCTTATCTATAAATCGGGAATAATAATGCCTGAGGTATCTATGTCATAAGGTTGTTGGGAAGTTTCAAAAGATTTAATATATGGGAAGCACTTTGTACATCCAAAAAAAAAGTCTGTCCAGTAGAACATAAGCTCTAGGATTATTTTGGTGTCTTCCCTTGTATCCCCAGTGGTTGAATAGCATAAGATATTAGGTATAACTGGTGATCACTAGATGTCTTTTAGGCTACTCCCTGATCAAAAAATTTCATTGACTTGCTACTGCATCTCAGATAAAAATATGTCTCAGCTTAGACCTGGAATCAGATATCCTGAGCTCAAATCCCAGCTTTTCTATTTACTACCTGTGTGACCTTGGGCAAGTCATTAAACCCCTCTGGGCCTCAGTTTCCTTATTTGTAAAATAATTTCTTTAAACTATATGAACTCTAAATCTGTTTCTACAACCTGACTCCTATCTGTCTTTTTAACAGTATTTCATATTTCTGTTTTCCCTTTCTTATACTCTTGAGAATTCGCATAACATATCACCCAGTCTTGGAATTTTTTATCCTTGCTTCAAAATGTTTGACTTCCTTAATAGCCCAGTTGCCACTTCCTCTTTGAAGCCTTTCCTGATCCTCTATTTTTAATTACCTTCTATTATAATTTATTTCTACACATGTTGGATCCCCTTGTGGGACATAAACTCTATGGGCAAAGTCAGTTTTGTTTTTGTAGCCTCAGGAACTAGCATGGTGTCTAGTACACAATGGGCAATTAATATTTGTGGAATTAGATGGTCAAGTTCTATTGGATGTTTCCTGATAATCTGTATTTTAAGATCCCTTTCACCTCCAATTTCTCTAAGAGCTTCAATTTATCTATAACATGAGTACAGGGATGCCAACCTTTACTTTACCACTATGGATGAATCTTTTATTTTTCAATTTTTGTTTAATGAACTTAATTTTTTCTTTTTAAAATTTTTTTCTTAACTACAAGTAAAAACTATTTTTTCTTATAATTTTTTTTTTAATTTTAAACCCTTAACTTCTGTGTATTGACTTATAGGTAGAAGAGTGGTAAGGGTAGGCAATGGGGGTCAGGTGACTTGCCCAGGGTCACACAGCTGGGAAGTGTCTGAGGCCAGATTTGAACCTAGGACCTCCTGTCTCTAGGCCTGGCTCTCAATCCACTGAGCTACCCAGCTGCCCCCAAAACTATTTTTAACATTAAAAAATTTTTTTGAGTTCCAAATGTTCTCCCTTCCTCTACATCTCTGCTTTCTCAAGAAAACAAGCAATTTGATATATGTAGATATAATCATGCAAAATATTTCCATATTAACCATGTTACTGAAGAAAATAGACTCTTCCCCCATAAGAAAGACCAATAAAAATAAAGTTTAAAAAAATATGCTGTGATATGCAATTCGGACTCCATTAGTTCTTTCTCTGGAGGTGTATTTTTCTTTATAAGTCCTTCAGGATTGTCTTGATTGGTGAGTATAGCTAAGTTATTCACAATCAATCATTGTACAATATCACCATCACTATGTACAGTGTTCTCCCAATTATTCTGATTATTTCATTTTGCATCAGTTCGAATAAGTCTTCTCAGGTTTTTCTGAAACCATTTGTACATCTTTTTGTAGCACAGTAGTAATTCCACCCTTATGGATGATTCTAACAACAAATGAAATACTGGATATGAAGAGATGCTAGGAGAAATGAAGTCAGGGAGGTAAATAGTTTGCTAGACCTTGCAGAGTCTTGAATGCCAAGCTTTGAATTATGGAGAGCGACCTATTGCAGAATCCTGAGCTGGGAAAGGGTTTAGTTAGGGCTGGACTGAATTGATGACTCTGGTTCTATGTGTAGGAGGTAAAGTCAGGAAGTTATTGGAGGTGGGAAGGCTGATGCAATCATGAGGTGGGCCCTGGGTTCAGATAGTGCAAGGGCTGCTGGAATATTGGGGAAGATAAAGGAATCAGAGCTTTTGGTAGGGTGGCAAAAAGAAAAGAAGTCAGGCAATTCTGAAGGTCTGAGCCTGGGCCAGGAAGGTCAGTGAGCCCAAGGACAGAGAAGCAGGACTGGCAGGAATAGAAACTGGTTTTGGGGGAGGAAGACAATGAGCTAAACCCCACCTTAAGGGCTAGACTTGTCTTGGTTAAGCCAAGACAAAAAGAGACAGAAATGGGAGGTAGGAAAGAACTGGAAACAGATTAGATGCGGATCCACTGGGGAATGGCTAAACAAGTGGTGGAACTTTAATGAAATGGAATATTACTGTGCTGTAAGAAAGGGCAAATATGATGAATACAGAGAACCAGGGAAAGACTTACATGAACTGATACAAAGTAAAAGAAGAAGAACAAGGAAAACAATGTTCACAATTACTATAACAATGGAAAAAGATAATTGAAACGGAATGTTGCAAAATTATAAAGACCAAGCATGGACCCAAAGAGAAAGTATGAATACCTTTCTCCACTCCTTTGCAGAGTGAGAGTCTATGAGTATGGACATTCCCTATAACATCAGATTTTTTTGTGTGTGTGTGTGGATGTATTGGTTGGGATGAATTTTGTTTTCTCTTCCTCTTTAAAACAATTTTTTTTTGTTATAAGGATCTAGGAGAGGGAGATATGTAGATAATATAAAAACAATATATCATTGATTTTTTTTTTTTAAAGAAAGAAATGTAAGGTAGAAGTCCTAGCTCCTGAGGGCTGATCTGGCTCTATGAATTCTTCAGTTCCCAAGGAGAATCCACTGCTTAACCCAGCAGTCCAATTTCCTATTAGGCCCATGCTGGACAATCCCCAACAAGCCATTTCTGTTAGCCTTGGCAACCCATTATATCTGAGCCCCATCACCTTCCTTCCATTAGTTCAGCCACCTGATATATCCATTAAGCCCATTGCCTCATTGCCTATGAGACCTCTTGCCTGATTTCCATTAGTCTTGCTATGCAGTTTCCTTTTAATCCCCTGCCTGATGGATGTCCACTGATTTTTTAGTAGTTAATCATTCAATTGGGTTTCCTCTGAGGCTTGCCCCCAGATTTCCATTAACCCTGCCACCTCATTTTCACTTTTCCCATTGCCTGATTTCACCCAGGTCATTGGGCGTCCAATGTGGGAAGTTTCGATTTGGTCATTTCACTGACTCGAGGATCTTGGGGCTCAAAATGACTTAAGGATTAGCCCAACTCCTCTTGCCAGTTATTCTTGTCCTCTGAGCACAGATCTCTCCAGACCTGTGCCAACTTCAGGATCCTCTAGCTAGGAAAGGACCTGTTGGCTTCCTTTAAGAGTAGGGAGAAAATAGGAGGCATGTGAGGGCAGAAGATTCAGAGACAGCCCTCTGAAGGTGCGAGAAAATTGAGATGACTCCAAAAAAGAGAGGGCGAGGGGAAAGATTTCCCTATCCCAACCCCCGGGACTATTTAAGTGTGGAGACCAAAGACCTGGTGAGACATGATCATTGTATTTACATAATTGAAGGGCTGCCTTTTGGAAAAGATATTAGATTTTTGGTTAATAGGAAACCGAATTGGAAGTTCAACCCCCACATTTGTCAGATGGGACAACGGAGCCTCAGAGAGGTTAAATGATTGGACAAAGTTACACAGGTCGGAAGAAGAAAAGCTAGGATTTGAACCCAGGTCTCCTCTGATTCCAGTTTTCCAGTTAGCCATGACACTTCTTAACAAAATAGTCCTAAAATAGAACAGACTATTTTGTGAGGTCATGGGCTCCCTAGCACTAGAGGCCTTCAAGTAGAAGCTAAAGAGTCATTTGTTGGGGATATTTTGGAGGTCTACAAGCCAGGGGGGTGGGGAGAGGGTAACCCAGGGTTGGCATGCACTTATGAGGACTTCAAAGGAAGAAGTGTTTCCCTTTTCCCAAATATCAGCACCCTGGGACACAGCCTCAGTTGCCCCACTCTAGTTATATCTTCTAATAAGAATCCCATGATCTGCCTATGCCCAGTGGCAGAGAAATCCTCCTGTCATCATCGTTGGCCTTTCTGAATCAGAGAACGGATTAAGAGCAAGTCTCTATGTTTAGCTTGTTCAGCTAAAGGCTGGACTGGGTGTCCTTTGAGTTCTCTTCCAATCCTGAAGTTTGGCAGTGTCCCAAGTGCTCCCACTCCCTTGCCATCCACGGGGATTGGGCACTATTATACCATCTGTTTCCTGGTCAGCGCCAGGCCTCCTGCTGCCCCTGATCTGGGCCTGAAGCCCAGGGGGCAGAGCCTGGGCAAAGAGAGGAGGCTAGGCTGGTGATACTCTAAGAGAAGGAGATTAGAGAAAGGGATGAGGGAAGCAGCTTTGCCAAAATCTGTCAGAGGGCAAAGGGAGAGGGGATGGCAGCAGGTGGGCAGAGGCATCACTCGGTATAAGTGGGACCCTCATTCGTTCAGGGCTTAGAACCTAGGAACAACTTGGACTCAGAGAAAGGATTGGCTGTGAGTGATGGAGCTATACCCTGAGAGGGCTCCTCTCCTCCAGTCTCCTATGGTCAGTTAGGCAATGCAGTGGGTAGAATCTTGGCCCTGAAATCAGGAAGACCTAAGTTCAAATCCTGTTATAGGCACTTACTGGGTAACTCTGGGCAAGACACTTTCTCTGTACCTCAGTTTCCTAACTGTAAAATAGGGGTAATAATCACTCTCTATCTTAAAATAAAGATCATAGAATATCAGAGATGGAATGGACTTTACAACAGAAAAGAAGAAAGGGGAGGGAAGGGAATGAGCATGTACCAGGTACTGTGCTAAGTGCTTTACAAGTATTGTCTCCCTTGACACAGAATGTGAGTCAAAAGGGCCACAGAGATCATTAGTCCAAACTTTTCAGTCTGCAGAGGAGAAAATGTAGGCCAAGATAGTGGAAATGACTCATCTAAGGAATACTTTGAGACAATAACAGAGCCGGCACTGGAACCCAAGACTCCTGCCTTTTTTAACCCTTACCTTCCACCTTAGAATCAATACTGCATTATTTGTTCCAAGGCAGAAGAGCAATAAGCACTAGGGAACTAGTCCTCCTGACTCTGGGTCTGGCTCTCTATCAACCAAACCACCTAGCTGCTCCCCCAATAAACATTTATCGAGCACCTACCATGTTTGGGTCCCTCTGGGTAGAATATAAGCTCCTTGAGGGCAGGGACTACTTCACTTGGATTTGGTATCCATAGTATAGTGTCTGGCACATATAAGAGGTTTAATAATTGCTATTCGGACTTAATTGAATTGGTGCTGGGAATACACAGATGAAAATCTAACCAGTCCTTGCCTTCTTGGAGTTTATAGTCCACTGGGGGAATTGGGGAGGCCATGGCATTGGGTAAAGGAATATGACTTATACTTATAGAAGTTGGAAAAAAAAACTAGAATGTTATAGGGACAATGGAGGGGTCACACTTAAGTAAAACCTTCATGAAAGAAGTGGCACTTGAGTGCAGTTTTGGAAGAAGAGAAGGATTTCAGAGTTTACAACTGATCAATCCATCACAAGCATTTATTAAGTGTTTACTGTATGCCAGGCTCTTCAGAGGTCACCTGAGCAATGAAACTCATACCTGATGAACCTTTATTTGGACACCTTCAGTGATGGAAGTCAACTGAATTTATTTTGCACCATTTAGATGCTGGGCCCTTTGTGTCAGGCAGGGACAGGCAAGGCCTTGCCTTCTGCTTATAGTGTTGAGGGGAGAAACAGGAGTAGATCCAGAACTTATCATCGAAGAGTTCCCAGTTTGAAAAATATGGGAGCAGACCCATGCCTGCCTTCAAAAAGTCCTACGTCTGGGGGACACAGAGGAAGGACAGGGAGCATCCCTCTATAGGGAGATCACAACCGTAGCTACAAGTTAGGGTGTGCCGTCCACAAAATTGAGGTATAGATTTTGAGAAAAGAAGGCTGAGGATGGGGTGGAGTTGAGCCGTGCCTTAGGAGTCGTTCCCTTTACTCGATAGTTTGGTCCCAATATACCTCTGAGTTGGATCGTGCAGAGATAATTATTCCTGTTTCACAGAGGAGAAGACGAGTCCTTTGGTTGGGGGACAGGGTGTGGACAGGGCAATAAAGAGCAGGGAAAGAGCCTTGCCCAGAGATCCTGCAGCTAATAAAGGTGAGGCTCTGGCAGGAGAAGAGCCTGAGTCCGAATAATCATCATCATAATCGCTAACATTGATATAGCATTTCCTAGGCTCCGTGCACTGTGTTAAGCACTTTACAAATATTGCCTTATTTGATCTTTACAACAACTCCATCAGAGGTCGGTGCTATTATTATCCTCATTTCACAGATGAGGACACTTATTTAATTGACTTGCCTTAATTAAGTGCCTGAGACTGTATTTGGCCTCGAGTCTTCCTGACTCTTAAGTTCAATACCTGATCCATTATCCCAACCCAACTCAAAGGAACTGAGCTGGAAATCTGGTGCTGTTATTTATTTACTATGGAACCTTATAACAGTCATTTCCCTTTTATGGGGCTTCATTATCCTATCTGTAACATGAAGGGTTGGACCAGATGATCTCCTAGCTTATACTCCTCCTTTGGGACTCTCCATTTAGTCTATCCTATGTGGCCTTGAAGGATGGATAGAATTTCTTTAAGCAGCTATGGAGAAGAAGGATGGTTAAAAGGAAGTCCTGGAGAATGGTGGGGGGAGGTGGGGTAGACGTAGGGTACCTGCAGGGGAAGAAGCAGGAATGATCTGTTTTGGCTGAAGAGAGCTAATTGTTTTTTCAATGTGGGAGACTTTGGAAAGTGCCAAGAGTCTTTCCTGTGGCTTTGGGATGGAGAGGAGAGAGCTTTTAGAAGAGGGAATTGGAAGATCAAAGATCCAAAGCTAGAAGGGGCCTTAGAGGTCATCTAGTAAAATCTCAGATAGGGAAACTGAGACCCTGAGAGGAAGGAACTGGAATGTACGCCCTCCTCATCACTGCCTCTTAGAATTCTCCCCAGCTTCTCTTAAGGCTCAGATCCAGCACCATATAACTTTTATATATTTACATATTGTTTCTCTCAATAGAATGTAAACTATTTAAGGACAGGGATCCTTCCATCTTTCTATCCCAAACATCTAGCAACAGTGCCTGGTGCATAGTAGGACCTTAATAAATGATTGAATTTTTTTTTAAGCTTTTATCTTCTGTCTTAGAATCAATACTGTGTATTGACTCCAAGACGGAAGAGTGGTAAGGGCTAAGCAGTGGGAGTTAGGTGACTTGCCCAGGGTCACTTAGCTGGGAAGTATCTGAGGTCAGATTTGAACCCAGGACCTCCCATCTCTAGGCCTGGCTCTCAATCCACTGAGCTACCCAGCTGCCTCTAATGATTGTGTCTTGAAGAATGTGTTTACAAGGTTTCTGAGAAGTTCCTAACTCTTGAACCTCTTTGGTGGATTTTTCTCATTTTTTTTTTTAATTTTCACTGTTCTAGTTTAGGTTTATCTTCTCCAAGTGTCAAAGTGCATTGATTTCCTTTAGAGGTCTTTCAATTTATTTTTCTGAATCTTTAAATTTTTTTTAAAAGTTTATTACTTAATTAACGCCAAATGGGCATTCCATCTATACGGTGGAACAGAAAAAGAAGATTATGGTGAATAAAACTATGAGTGTATTATGTGCAGCTTGCTTTTCTATTTAAGAATATAATCAATGGAGGCAGCTAGGTGACATGGTAGATAGAGCATCAGGCCTGGAAGCTATGTGACCCTGGCCAAGTCACTTAATCTCTGTGTGACTAACTCTTGCCTTTCTTCTGTCTTAGAGTTGTCACCTAAGTAAGGGTTTTGAAATAATGAAAATAAAATTAAAAAGAATACAATAAACTTTAATGTCTAAATTTCATTGCTTTCCTGCTTGTCTGTAATTCTTTTTGGTTTTCCTTTGGTTTGCTTCAGTGTATTTTAAAGAAAACTCTTTCTTCAATGTCTCTGTTTTCTTTCTTTTCTTTATCTTTTGGCTACTCTCCTCCCTTCCTGCCCACCCCCAAACAGGAAAAAAAAAAAAGAAAAAAAAGAAAGAAAACAATATTCTTGTAACAAATATGCCAAGGAGCTGTCCACATCGGCCTTATCTGCATCCATCACCTCTCTGTAGGCGGTTAAGGAGATGGGCAGAAAGTTTCATCATCAGTCATCTAGGCTAGGTCCATGCCAGCCCTCTCATTTAAGTGACTAGCATTTTAATAAATGCAAAAGAGACTGAGTTTGAGAAGGGGGAAATGACTTGTCCAAAGTCACACGGACAGTTGTTGTCAGAGACAGGACTAGAACCCTGGCTTTCTCCCTGCCAGGCCAGGTGTCTCTGAGTCACCAGAATGATTGTGGAAGGCCTGAGTGACTTTAGGACTGTCCCTGGGCCACCCTCACTCATGATACCTTCTGTGTCTGTGCAGGGAGCAGGGGACTTGGAGGCAGGGGCTGGGCTCTGGCTTCTTGGAATGCCAGTGGAGCAACCCAAAGGAGCAGCCGCCCATCAAGCAGGGGGACCTGTTTTTCTGGTTTCCAACCAATTCCCCGAAGGTCAGGACTTGTGTGTTCGTGAGAGGGGAGGCCTGAACAGGCCCCCGGGTGGCAGCATCAAGACGTAGCCTGGTGGGCAGGTTGGTGGGGGAGGGCTGGTTTGCTCAGGGGTTAGTGACCAATCACTGGCTCTGGCCCTCAGCAGACCAGTAAGCTGTGCCATGTATTCTCTGGGAGGACTTTAGCTCCAGGCTGAGCCTGGATTCTTGAGCCCCAGCCCTAACCCCAGATGGAGCCCTTCAAAATCATCAGGTAAAAGAGGCTGGAAAATTTGTGATTTAATAATGATGATAATAATTCTAATATAATATAATAAGAATAACGAAGCTCATAAGATCGGGGAACTGGTCATCGCTAGCATTTATATAGTGCTTTAAAAGGTTTGCAAATACTCGTAGCAGTGCAACAAGCCAGGACACTCCTGAAGGGCTGATGGGAAAGATGTCCACAGTGAGAGAAAGAACTACGGGAGGAGAAATGCAAAAGCAAAACATAGATAGGGCTCTGTGATTTGGGGTCTTGGCTTTAAAAAATGGCTTGATAGCAAAAATGAATAATATGGAAATAGCTGTCAAGCGACAGCATTTGTACAACCCAGGGGAATTGATTGTCATTTCTGGGAGAGGGGAGGGACGAAGGGAGGGAAAGAAAATGAATCATGGAAACATGGAAAAATATTCTAAAAAATTTAATTAAAAATTTTTAAAGAAATAAAAGGTTTGCAAAGCACTTTACAAATATAATAATAATGTTACAGCTTACATAGTTCTTACCAAATGGCAGGCACTGTCCTTTATAATTGTTATCTCATTTAACCCTCACAACAACCCGCGGGGTGTAGGTGCTATTATTATCCCCATTTTACAGATAAGGAAATTGAGGCAAATGAGATTAAGTGACTTGCCCAGGGTTACCCAGATTGGAAATGTCCAAGGGTAGATTTCAACTCAGGTCTTTCTGACTCTAGACCTGGCACTTTGTCGACTGTGTCACCTAAATGCCATCTGAGATACCTGTATCGAATGAGATAATATTTGTAAAGCATTTGGCACACAGTAGGTACTATATAAATGCTTAGCTCCCATCCTCCCTTCATTTCATATCATTCTTTCAACAACCCAGGGAACGAATGCTCTTTTTATTCCCATTTGTAAAGATGAGGGACCTGAGGCACAAAGACACGAAAGGGACTTGTCCAGGGTCACATAACTGAGCTGGAGTCTGAATCTGGCTTCAGATCTGGGTCTTCCTGACTCCCTAGTTCAGTGCTTTATCCACTGAGCCACCTCACCTGACTTCTGGGAGTTAAAGCTAGAAGGAAGGGACCTAAGAGTTTAGAAATCAGTCATTGTTTGCTAAGTACCTACCCTGTAGGGATAGCCTGGGAGGGCAGGGGATAGAGTGCCTAACCGGGAGTCAGGAAGCTTTATCTTCAAGAGTTCAAATCCAGCCTCAGAGCCTTCCTAGCTGTGTGACCCTGGGTGAACCACTGAACCTTGTTGGCCTCAGTTTCCTCATCTGTCAAATGAGCTGGAAGTGGCAAATCGCTCCGGTGTCTTCGCCAAGAAAACCCCCAAATGGGATCCCAAAGAGTTGGGCACGTCCAGACAAGAGCATCGTGGACTCCGTGCCCTCTGAGGTTCCTTCCAGCAGTAAGATTCAGTGATTCTGATCTTACCTGGAAAAACTGAGCCCAGAAGCCTGGTGCATTCCCGAGGGGATCCCCCAGCTGGCCTTAGGCTGCCCCGCCGGGACCTCCAGGTTTTGCCAGGAAAATTCAGGGATAGCTTTTTTCCACAGACCTGAGAAGGGCTGGAGTTCCCTACAGGAACAAACATCAGGGAGGGGTCCCCCTGGCCCCGGAGGCATTTGGGGGCCAATGACAGGTGGGCTAGAGGCCGGGGGAGGCTGGGAACAAAGGGGGCGGAGAACAGTCACTTCCTGGGATTCTCTCTTCTAGGGAAACCCCGGGACAAAGAAAGGGGAGCGTGTCCTTGAAGGCCAGTCTGGACACGTGCCTTCTTAATGTGCTTTACAGCTGGACCTCGTGAGAGGGGGGAGGCTGGGGCCACACAAGGCTAGAGAAAGGGGCTAGACCGGGCTCTGGATCTATGGGAACAACACTGGGCTAAGGTTGCTACAGCCAGGGCTTTACCCCTAGCTTTGCCCCAGGCTTGTGATATGGTAATGAACAAGTCCCTTCCCTTCCAAAGACAGACTTTCTTCCTTTGCAAAATGAAAGTTTTATTAGATTAGCCCCCTTTCACCAGATCCTTGGGCTCAAAACCATTTTTATAATAATTCTGTTGGTATTTAGTTGTTTTTCATTCATGCCCAACGCTTTGTGACTCCTTTTGAAGCTTTCTTGGCAAAGATACTAGAGTGGTTTGCCATTTCCTTTTCTAACTCATTTTACAAATGAGGAAACTGAGGCAAAAAGGGTTAAGTGACTTGGCTAGGGTTACCCAGCTAGAAATTGTCTGAGCCTGGGATTTGATGTCTCTTCCTGACTCCAGGCATGGTACTTTATGTACTGTGCCACCCAGATGCCCTGTTCATATTTATTCATGTAATACTTAGATGTTATTTGCCTATCGAGTACTCATCTCGTTTCCAACTTCATATAGATTTTCTTCATATACTTCAACCAAAGCAACATAATGGAGGCAGCTGGAATAGCTCAGTGGATTGAGAGCCAGGCCTAGAGAAGAGAGATCCTGAATTCAAATCTGGCCTCAGACATTTCCCAGCTGCGTGACCTTGGGCAAGTCACTTAACCCCATTTCCTAGCCCTTACAATTCTTCTGCCTTGGAACCAATACACAGTATTGATTCTAAGGTGGAAAGTAAGGGTTTAAAAAAAAAAACACCACATTGCGATAAATGGAATGCAAAAGCAGATCTAAGAAGCCATCTTGGATTAAGTCAGATGTTAGAGATTGTAAAATTATGTAAAACAATGCCACTCTTCTCACAGTATTTTTTGGGGAAAATAGTTATTTTTATAAAAATATGGCATGTCAATATGTAATGAGTTTATTATTGCTATTTTAAAATAGAGAATTTTAAAAATATATTTTTCCCAATGACATTTAATAAAATTTTCAATATACATTTTTCAAAATTATAAGATCCAAATTGTCTCCCTCTCTCCCTTCCTTTCCCTCCCCTGAGATGATAAGCAATTTGACCTGGGCCATACATGTATAATCATGCAAAACATTTCCATGTTGGTCATTGTTGTAAGAGAATACTCATAGAAACTCAAAACCCTTAAATAAAAACACAAATGAACCAAAGTGAGAAATTAAATGCTGTGATCTGCTTTCTGACTCCCAACAGTTCTTCCTCTGGCAGTGGAGAGCATTCTTTATAATAAGTCCTTCAGAAAATTGTCCTGGATTATTATATTGCTGAGAATAGCTAAGTCTCTCACAGTTGATCATTATACAATATTGCTGTTAAAGTATACAATGTTCTCCTGGTTCTGCTTATTTAACTCTGCATCAGTTCATGAAGGTCTTTAAATGGATGAATATTTTAATGATCAATTTTAATTTCTAATGTGGAAATATCAACTGATATAGCCTACATAAACAAAGCAGGGCAGTTGGATGGTTCAATGGATAGAGCACCCAGGCCTGGATTCAGGAGGTCCTGAATTAAAATCAAACCTTAGACACTAGCTGTGTGACCCTTGGCAAGTCACTTAACCCCCTTTGCCTCAGTTTCCTCAGCTTCAAAGTGAGTTGGAGAAGGAAATGGCAAACCACTTCAATATCTCTGCCAAGAATACTCCAAACGGGATCACCAACTAAAAAATATAAACAAAAGGTTTGGGGGAGCCTCAATTTTTAAGAGTATAAAGGAATTTGGAAACTGAAAAAGTTGAGAATTTTTGTATTAGATGATTTTTAAAGCCCCTCCCCTAGAGACGATTTGGATCATAAAACTTTGGAAAACTTATATATGTGGAAATTTGTTATTACATGTAATTGGCAAAATAAAATATCTACAATTAAAAAAAATTTAATCCCTCTCCTCCCTTAAGTCCTGTGAACCTAATCCTGATGTGGTTCATAGTGAGCAGAGAAGCCTTCCTAGAAGAAGTGAGGCCATGGGGAGCCATTGATGCTTCTTAAACTAGAAAATGATTTGTGGAAAAATTCCTACCTAAAGAAATTTAGCTTGGCTTTATGCAATCCAAGTCTCCCATCCTTTCTAGTATGGGGTAAAGGAAAATCTCTGGGCTGGGGTTAGGAAACTGGTTTTCCATTCAGTTAAGTCCAGCAGCTCCTTTCAGGATCCAATAAAAATCTTGCTGGGTTTTTAAAGCTCTTCATAACCTGGACCCTTCTTCCCTTGCCAGGCCTCTACACCTTCCTCTTTTCTTCCTACATCTTACTCTAGCCTCCTGGTTGTTTCTTTTACATATAACATACTCCATCTCCTGACTGGGGACATAGTCCCTGGCTGTCTCTCATTCCTAGATCAGTCATTCTCTTCATCTCCTCCTCCTCCTCATTTCCTTCGAATCTCAACAAAAATCCTACCTTCTATAACTGTGTTGGTTAACCTATAGCACATGTGCTGGAGGAGGCTGCTCTCTTTCACCTCTCCATGCATATCTTTTTTCAAATCTGCCCTACTTCCCAGCAGCCCAATGGGAGAGCTTCCTCCCTGCCCTATCTGGAGTAAGGTAGGGGGCTCACATGCAGCATGAGGGTTGCAATTTGGGCACTCAGTATCTAAAAGGTTCACCATCACTGATCTGTAAGAAGCCTGTCTATAGCTTGTTTGTACATTGCTATTTGCATGCCATCTTTCCCCTTAGACTGTGAGCTCCTTGAGGGCAGAGATTGTCTTTTCCCTTTCTTCCTACAGCCAGCACTTAGCACAGTGCCTGGCACAATGTTTAATGACTAATTGACTGACTTGGTTCTAGTCCTGGCAGAGTAGCTGATTCTATGTGAGGCTGTGCCTTCAGGGAGTTTCCCATTCACTTGCAATGTTGTTCAGTCTTGTCCTACTCTTTGTGACCCCATTTGGAGTTTTCTTGGCAAAGATATAGAGTGATTTGCCATTTCCTTCTCCAGTTCATTTGACAGATGAGGAAACTGCCCCACATAAGAAAGTAAAAGTATGAGAAAGTTGTAGAAAAAGAGTCCCACCCTGGGCCTCAGGCCTAACTGATCTTAATCAACTTCTCAGGGTACCTCCATTCTTCCTTGGGCCAATTCTGGGGCCTTTTGTCCTTGCTCTCAGAGCTTGTGTCTATTCTTTCCTTTGGGTGTTCCTCTGATCACTGAGCAGGAGTCAATGACCTCTAGACCTGCTTGATTCCTAAGGTTCATAATGCTCATTCCTTCCTTCCTTCCTTCCTTCCTTCCTTCCTTCCTTCCTTCCTTCCTTCCTTCCTTCCTTCCTTCCTTCCTTCCTTCCTTTCTTCCTCTTT
>NC_058132.1:93714395-93746782 GCF_016433145.1 Gracilinanus agilis
TTCTTTCTTTCTTTCTTTCTTTCTTTCTTTCTTTCTCTCTCTCTTTCTCTCTTTCTCTCTTTCTTTCTTTTTACTTTGGTCCTGTGTTTATTGTTCATTTTCTTTTCTTTCTTTTTTTTTTTAATTTTATTTAAGTATTTTTCCATGGTTGCATGATTCATGTTCTTTCTCTCCTTGATCCCAGATCCAACAAGGAATTCCATTGGGTTATACATGTATTATCACTCAATAACTATTTCCATATTATTCATTTTAGTAATAATCTTTTAAAAACCAAAACCCCACATTCTATACCCATATGAACAAGCGACAAATCAAATGTTCCTTCTGAGTTTCTACCCCAAGAGTTCTTTCTCTCAATGTGGATAGCATTCTTTCTCATAGGTCCCTCAGGAATGTCCTGGATCATTGCCTTGCCATCAGTAGCAAACTTGATTACATATGATTGTCCCACAGTGTTTCAGTTTCTGTGTACAATGTTCTGCTGCTTCTGCTCATTTTGCTCCACATCAGTTCATGGAGGTCTTTCCAGCTTGTATAGAAATCAAGAAGTTTATTGTTACTTGTTGCACAATACTATTCCATTAACAACAGATACCACAGTTTGTTCAGCCATTCCCCAATCTAAGGCCATTCTCTCATTTTCCAGTTTTTTGCCACCACAAAGAGCGCAGCTATAAATATTTTTGTACAAGTCTTTTTCCTTATTATCTCTTTGGGGTATAATCCAAGCAGTGCTATGGTTGGATGAAAGGGCAGACAGTCTTTTAAAGCCCTTTGGGCATAGTTCCAAATTGCCATCCAGAATGGTTGGATCAGTTCACAGCTCCACCAGCAATGCATTAATGTCCCAATTTTGCCACATCCCCTCCACATTTATCATTTTCCTTTACTGTCATATTGGCCAGTCTGCTAGGTGTGAGATGCTACCTTAGAGTTGTTTAATTGCATTTCTCTAATCAGGAGGGATTTAGAACCAGATTGCTCATTTCTTCATTCATATACCAGACATTTTAAAGTACCCATGATGCACAAAGCATTGTGGTTGGTCAGGAGTGTGTAAGTTTAAGCGGGAGGCTGGCTTTGCTAAAGGAACTTACAACCTAACCGGGAAGGCAATGAATGCATGGAGAGAGCAGATTCACAAGTAAACATAGTCAGAGAGAGAAATAGACAAAGGAGAGTGTGTTGGTCCAAAGAAAGACACAAAGATACCAGGGTTATGAGAAAAGGAATGAGGGAGTGGGGGAGATAACATGGCCATAGTGGCTAGAGAGTTGCTCTTGAGGTCTCATCTCTAACACATACTGTCTATGTGACTTTGGGTGAGTCACTTAACCTCTGGTTGGTACCCTAGATAACTCTAAAGTGATATGGATCCAATAAGCCTATATAAATACAGTAGTCAGTAAAGCCTAAAGTACTCTATAAATGTCAGCTAAAAGTTGCAGACTGACTGCTGATTTTCATGGTTAGAGTTTCTTCGCCAGCAGTAGTTTACATCAGTGAGGTCCAATTTAAGAAAGAAAGAAAGGAAGGGAGGGAGACAGAGACAGAGTAGAGACAGAGATAAAGACTGACTTCCTGGAGGAGGCAGTGGCAGATTAAGTCCCTGAAAGAAGGGAGGGACTTCCAGAGATTCTTAATTGTCTTCCCCTTTTCCTGACTCTGCTAATTCATGTTTCAGCAGTGTTTTGAGGTTGAGATAGATTTAAAGCTGAAAAGGTCCTTTAAGGGCATCTAGTCCAGCCTCCATTTCCCAGAATGCCCTGGCTACAGTATTATTATACAAATAGAAAGAGTAGAGGTAGGATTAAAAGCTGGCTCTTCTAAGAGCCTAGAACTAGAACTCTTTCTTTGGCACCACTGACAAAATCAAATGAGGGAATTAGAAATATCCCTATTTTACAGATGAGGACACTGAGGCTCAAAGAGGGGAATGACTTGCCCAGGGCTACAGGACCGGTAAGCATTAAAGCGGAGATACTCACCCACGTTTCCAGACTCAGTCCCACTATACACCACAGTGCTATTTAAGGAGGATAATGTGTATGTTGTGGACAGGAATAACCCAGGAGAGGGGGTCAGGGAAGGAACAAGATCCAATTCTCAGTTCTGGGTGTTCTAATATTCTTCATCCCTGGAGCCCAACCACAGTGGGCTAATATACTCATTATGAGTTATTAGTATGTGCATATAGAGCCAGGGTCTTGGAAGAAAGGAAAGAAAAAAGGAAAAGAGGAAGGGAGAGAAGAAGAAAGAAAAGGAGAAAAGGAGAGAGGGAAGAAGGGAAAAAAGAAAGGAAAGAATAAAGATCTGGGTTCAAATTTGACTTCAAACACTTCCTGTGTGTGTGACTGTGTGGCGCTGTATGACGCTGGGCAAGTCATTTAATACCAATTGTTTAACCCTTGCCACACTAGCAAAAAGTACTGACAGAATGGGGTTTTTAAAAATGTATTTAGTCCCAGAATGGAACACAGTATGCCAGGTGTGGTCTGATTAGGACAGAGGGCAGCAGGGCTGTCATCTTCTGAAACACCCAACTGGCTCTTCCTGTCTGATGGAACGTTGTAGGAGTTTGTCAGGCAGTTATTTTTTTCAGTCATGTCCAACTCTTCATGACCCCATTTGGGGTTTTCTTGGCAAAGGTACTGGAATGGTTTGCTGTTTCCTTCTCTAAACCATTTGACAGATGAAGAAACTGAGGCTCACAGACTTGCTTGAGGTCATATAGTGAGTAAGTATCTGTGGCAGGATTTGAATTCAAGAATCCAAGTCCAGCAATTCTCCCTGCCTATGAGAAAGAGTTGAAGGAGCTGGAGATGTTTATCCTGGAGAAGAAAAGTGGAGATGGAGGAGAGGCAAGAGAGCTGTGTTCTAATATTAGAAAAATTGCCATGTGGAGAAGGAATTAGACCTCCTCCCAGAACCAGGAGCAATGGATAGAAGCAGTAAAGAAGAACATTTTGGCTCCATGTAAGGATAATCATTTCCCCAAGTTGAACGAGAGATGGTGGATTCCTCTCCCTGGAGATCCTTGGCCAGAGCCTGAATCTAGCCAATTCAATGGCTCAGTTAGAAAAAGGGTTCTTGTTCAGGTCTGAACAAGACTAGCTCCGGGATCCTTCCTACTCTGAACTATGTGGTTCTGTGATCCCTTTCCAGAGCCACTGTATGCCCCCCCTCATCCTCTCCCCACCTCCACAAAATGATTATGATCCCATTTTGCAAACACTTTCAGCTTAATCAGGCTGGGCTTGAGTCTGACCAATAGAATGTAGGTCAATTGGCATTTATTGGTCTTTAAGAAATAGACCCTCAGGTCTGTGCAGCCTCTATTGTTTGAGAGTAGATTTTCCAACTAGTCTTTCTCATCTCTTCTGTAAAATAGTTGTGAAGTGGGTAGGGATGATTATACCCACTTAATGGATGGAAAGATAGAGGCTCAAAATGGGTAAGTTGATTTGCCAAAAGTTCTGTAGAATGGCAGAGTGGAGCACTGATGTGTGACAAGTCTCTTTCGGTCCCTGTCATGTGTGGGGACCATCTCAGCTCGAAGGTCCCTGTCAGGCTCTGATGGTGGGTGATTTCTGGAGTCTCCAAAAGTGGATAGATCTAAAGAGGCAGATTCTTCTCGATTAAGAAGCAGGTCTGGTCCATCATTGCATCTCCATTCCCCTTACCCCCAGGGGTCTGCACAGAATAGGAAATATTTGTTGAATCGATGTATGATTGCTCAGTAGGCTTGGATGGGAAGATTATTGGCCTCTTCATTCTCTTGGTGGGAAGCCCCATTTTTGTTCATCTTTCCTTCCATAATGCTTCTTCTATCTTGTTCTACCATCAAAGGCTCTAGGGATGCTCTCAGCTACTCACATGGCTTCCTCTACCTCCCTGACTTTGCAACTCAGCTCTAGGATTTTTTTTTTTAAACCCTTACCTTCCGTCTTAGAATTAAGAATAATAAATTAGAAGAGTTATAAGGGCTAGGCAACTGGGGTTAAATGACTTGCCCAGGGCCACATAGTCTGAGGGCAGATTTGAACCCAGGACCTCCTGTCTCTAACTCTAGCTCTCAATCCACTGAGCCACCTAGCTGCCCCAAGCTATGGGATTTTCAAAAAGAAACAGATCTTTAGTAATGGCAATCCATTTCCCTGGGTTACATTTTAGCTGACAAAGGAGAGACTGGAAGAATTCAGGGCCATCATAGGGGATAAGGAGAGGATATAGGAGAGCCAAATGGTTAAACCCATGACCTTGTCCATGTTGGCTCAGAGCTCTAACTACAGAGTAATTGGCCGGGCAGTGACTTACTGAATAGAAAACTAGTGGCCCAAGGGGGTAGATAGAATATTAGACTCTTAAGCTTTTAAAACAGAACATTGGAGGGGCAGCTGGGTAGCTCAGTGGATTGAGAGTCAGGCCTAGAGACGGAAGGTCCTAGGTTCAAATCCGGCCGCAGACACTTCGCAGCTGTGTGACCCTGGGCAAGTCACTTGACCCCCATTGCCCACCCTTACCACTCTTCCAGTTTAAAAAACAAAAAACAAACAAACAAACAAACAGAACATTGGAGCTAATGAGGACCTTGGTTATTATCCAGGCCAGGAATTCTTAACATGGGGTCCAGGGACCTGCAGGAGTTCATGGATAGATTCCAGGGGGTTTGGGAACTTAGATGGGGAAAAAAATTACATCTTTATTTCAATATCTTGGTTTCCTTTGCATTTTATTTTGTACAGTTAAACACATGATTTTTGAGTCATAGTCTCTAGGCTTCCCCAGATTGCCAGAGGGGTCCACAACACTGAAAATGTTAAGAAGCCCTCATCCAACACAAACTCTTCTTTTTACAAAGGGAAGAAGTGAAGCTACTTAGGACCAAGATCCATGTACTTGGGCTCTAAGGATCTGGGTTCAAATCTTGCCTGCTCCTGGGACCTTAGGCTTGCCTTTTCTTTTCTGTAGACCTCGGTTTTCTTTAAGTAAGATGAGAGTATTTTGGTGATAATCTTAAGGCTCCAGAGGGAGCTGGATAGAGGACTAGACCTAGAATCAAGAAGACCCGAGTTCAAATCCAGCCCCAAACACTTAATAGTTGTATGACCCTGGGCAAGTCACTTAACTTCTCTTTGCTTGAGTTTCCTTGACTGTATAAATGGAAATGGCACCTACCTCACAGGGTTGGTTGCTGCAAATATCAAATGAAATAATATTTATAAAAAATTCAGCACAGTGCCTATAGTATATTAGCTGCTAAATAAAAAATACTTATTCCCTAGAGGAGACCTGGAGAGAGTAAGGAACTTTCTTAGGGTTATATACCAAGTTAGTGACAGTCAGAACTAGACTAGGGACAGGGACTCTTGACCTATCAGGGATTCTTGACCTATTTTGTGTTATGGACCCCTTTGGCAGTTTGGTGAAACCTATGGGAAGACATTTTTTTTTTAGTTCAAAAGTATTTTATTTTCCCAATAATAATTTTCAATATATATTTTCTGAAATTATAGGATCCAAATTGTCTTCCTCCTCCTTCTTGGTGATGGTGAGCAATTTGATTTGGGTTATCCATTTATTATCATGCAAAACATATCATTGTTATAAGAGAATACTCACATAAATCCAAAACTGCAAAATTAAATCATAAATAAATTAAAGTGAAAAATCACGTGCTTTGATCTGCATTCTGGCTCCAATAGTTCTTTCCCTGGAGGTCGGCAGCATTCTTTGTCATACACCCCTCAGAATTGTCCTGGATCATTGTATTGCTGAGAGCAGCTCAGTCTATCACAGCTGATCATTACACATTATTGCTGTTAATGTGTATAATGTTCTCTTGGTTCTGCTTATTTCACTCTGCATCAGTTCATGCAGATCTTTCCAGTTTTTGCTGAGATCATCCTGCTCATTATTTCTTATAGCACAACAGTATTCCATCACCAGCATATATACACGAGTAGACCTTTTCTCAAAATCATGTGTTTAAATGCATAAATAAAATACAAGGGATGACAAAGGAAGCAATTCTATCCAAATCTTTTTTTTGAAAACCAAATGTATGGACCCTAGATTAAGAACCCTTCCTACAGTCTCTAGGCTGGGAGGACTCTCTCTTTCTGTGAATTTCTTCTTCTTTAGGCTAAAAGTCTACTTCCTCCAGCTAGTCCTTATGTGGGCCGGGCTTGAGATCCTTTGCCATCCTGGTCAAGGGCTTCCGGACACTTCCAGGGCTGCCCGATCTGCACTGAAAGCATGAATGTGGTTAAGTTAATTCACTAAATATGTATAAGCAGCTAATAGGTCTCAAGTATTATGGTAAGTGCTGGAATACAGCAATAGCAAGGAAATGCTTCTTGCCCTTAAGGAACCTACATTCTACTGGGGGGGGGGAATGGTATTTATACAACTGAGTAAACACCAAATATATGCACAGTAAACTCAAAATATTTGGGCAGAGGTACACCAGTGATAATTGGGCAGTCACAGAAAGGTCATGGAGGGCAGGGGAGTCACAGCTCTGAGAATGGAGGCAACTAGGTGGCACGGCAGATATAGAGCTGGGCCTGGATTCAGGAAGATCTGAGTTCAGAGCATGCTTATAAGCTGGGTAACCTTGGGCAAAGTCACTTTACTTCTGCTCATTCTGTTTCCTCCTTAGTAAAAAGGAGATAATAACAGTGCCTACTCTCCAGAATTGTTTTGGGCATCTAATGAGATAATATTTGTAAGGTGCTTAGCTCATCATAGGAGCTATATGAATACTTATTTCCTCCCTTCCTCTGAATGGAGTCAGAGATTCCAAAAGCTGGAGAGGAGGAGGGACAGCATTCCAGAAGTGGGGGTGGGGAGGTGGGGCAGTCTGTGCAAAGGGCCAAGATTTACATGGAATGTTGTTACAGAGCAGTACGTGGGTCAGTTTGGAAGAATGTAGAGTATGGGCCAGGGAAGGAGAACAAACAGGTTCAAGTCAGATATGGAGGACTTTGTAGACAAACTATAGGAATTTATATTTTATTTTTGAGTGAGGCAATAGGGAGCCCTAGGGGCTTTTGAGCAAGGGAGTCAACTCAGTAACCATATAATTAGATCTCTGCTTTTACAATACCACTTTTGGCAGTCAAGTGAAAGTATTGGAGACAGAAAAGCCTAGGAGGTAGGGAAACCATTTAGAGGACTAATATAGTCTCAGTGAGAAATGATGTAGGCTAGAAATAAGAAGGAAAATGGCAGTATGAGTTGAGCGAAGGGCATACATAGATGGGAGAGGTATTGACAAGGTTTGGTAAATGACTAAATAGGGAAGAGGTGAAGAAAAGGGAGAATTGAATGAATGGTGACTCTAATGTTGAGAAACTGGGTGACTGGAAAGATAGTGAAGCTCTCAACTGAAATTAGAAAGTTTGGGAAGAAATAATGTTTTGCACATTCTAAGTTCAAAATGGCTGGGACATCTAGGTAGAACTGAACAAGCAGCTCGTGATATGGGACTGGAGCTTAGGAGAGAGAGAAATAGATGTAGGAATCACATGCACTGAGCCTGGGGGAGCTAATGAGATTGCTGAGAGAGTATAGAGAGAATAAAACTCGGGATAGAGCCCTAAGGTATACCCACACATGGGGGGGGGGGAGAATCATGGATGATGAACTAGCAAAGGAGACTGAGGAGTAGTCAGACAGGTAGAAGAAGAACCCAGAGAAAGAGTAGTGTCACAAAAACCCAGAAGGGAGAGGGTGGGAATAGTGTCAGATGCTTCAAGAAATCAAAAAGTGTGTATGTGGGGGGCAGCTAGTGGCTTGGTGGATTGAGTGCCAGGCCTAGAGATAGGGGGTCCTGGGTTCAGATGTGACCTCAAAACACTTTCTATCTGTGTGACTCTGGTCAAGTCACTCAATCCTTATTGCCTAATCCTTACTGTTCTTCTGTCTTGGAACTGATAGTTAATATCACTTCTAAGACAGAAGGTAAGAGTTTTTAAAAAGTGTTTAAAAGGTTTAAGAAAGAAAAAGCCCAGATCTGAACATGGTATTCTAGATATGGTTTGACTAGAATTTCAGACACACCTCCCCAGGTTGTACAGAGTGGTTGTGAGAATCAATGACTTGCCCAGGGTCACAAAACCTATTCACAAGCTTTATGACCCTGAGCAAGTCACTGAACATCTCACAGACTTAAGTTTCCTTATCTGAAAAATGGAGGTAAAAATGGCACCTACCTCAGAGTTGTTGTGAGGTTCAAATGAGTTAATATGTATAAAAGGCTTTGCAAACCTTAAAGTATAATAGAACTTCTGGCTACTACTATTAGTGCAACTCAAGATGTCATTAGCTTCCTTAGCTAACATCTCAGAGTTGCCTCATAGAACTTGCAATCTGCCAGGATGCCTGGACCTTTTTCTCCCCCTAAACAAACTATTGCCTAGTCTTATCTCTTCCATCTTATACTTAGGAAATTGATTTTTTGTACCCAACTATAAAACTTTACATTTATCTTTTATTAAGTTCCCTCCTCTTAGATTTGGCTCAGGGTTCTGGCCTGTCGAGAGTCTTCTTGAAGTTTTTCTGGTTTGTCACAACTTGTGATATCTTGAGAATCTCAATAATAGGATGAGACATCAGAAGAGTATTTTTATTAGAGATTTGAATGATTCTCCCAATAATGATCATCTTCCATGTTTGTACAGTACCCTACCCTATTCTTCTTTCTTGTTTACAGCGGTCCTAGAGGCAGGCAAGGCAAGGAACGCAGAATCTGAGCTCAAACTTAGAGTTCTTCTGATAGTTGGTTCTGTCCTTTGATTGACCTGAAACCTGCTTCCCTGTGAGTGCCCTGCCATCACGCCCTACCACCCAATTCTGCTCACACAGGTCCAGGAGAACATTTGCTTCCTCTGGCCCAAAACTTTCCTGTACACATGCCAGTTTTTTGAATTAGATGATGGGTTTAGAAGTGTATTTTTAGATGATAAATGGAAGGTCTAACTGGGCACCATTCCTTAGCCTTCTCCACCCTCTTCAGTTTTGAACCACAGGGCTCTCATGTGAGGGCTAACAGAATTGTAAGACTTAGAGATCATCTAGAGACCAGTCCCTTCATTTAATAGAGGAAGAAACTGAGGGTCTTAAAAGTTAAATGACTTGCCCAAGATCACCTTTTAAATAGCTGAAAGAAGATTCTTGGTCCCCTGGATTCCAAATACAGTGCCACTAATCTACAAAGGGTAGGGTGGTAATGACGGTTTCCCATAATTTTACACTTCCCCAGTGCCAAGAAAGTGGCTTGCTTGATGTAACATAGCCAGGGAACAAATGAGGCAAGACTAGAATCCAGGGCTCCTAATTCCCTGCTCAGAATTCTGGTGAATCAAATAATCACGTTTATCAGGTAATCCTAGCCTTTAGTTTGACCATGCTGGCAAGGAGTTGGGGAAGATGATAGACTCATAGTATAAATACAGATGAAAACATATGATTTGTCACTTGGTTATATATGATTGGGATTTGGGTTTTATAAGATTCTTCACTTACAAAAATGAATAATATGGAAATATGTTTTGAATGGTAATACATATATAACCCAAATTGAATTGCTTGTCAGCTCTAGGAGGCAGGAAGGGAAGAAGGGAGGGGGACAATATGGGTCATATAACTTCAGAAAAATTATATGGAAATTTGTCAGTAAAATAAAATAAAGATTAAAAAAAAGATTTTAGACTCACAGATTTAGTTCTGAAATGGACCTTTAAGACCATCTAGTCCACTATTCTCATTTTACTGATGAGCAAAATGAGTCCCAGAGAGGTGGTCATTTCCCTAAATCCTCCTAGATAACAAAGTAGAATTCGAAACCAGAGTAACTCACTCCAAATCCATTTAAACAGAATTTGGCTTAAATCTTAGAGTTCCGAAGGGTTCATCTGTTTTATTATCACCCAGTCCAAGAAAAAGGGAAATTGCAACAAGTAGTTATTTGCTACAAACTTTAGTAAGACGATAGTAGTGTCATTTGTAGCAGAGTGTTCAGAAGAAACAAGAACCAAGAACAGACCATCCATCAGATTTGGTCATTAACAGATCATTTTTGTTCAGTCATTTCAGACTCTTTGTGACCCCACCAGGGTTTTCCTGGCAAAGATACTGGAGTGGTTGGCCATTTTCTCCTCCAGCTCATTTTCCAGATGAGGAAATTGAGGCACACTCTGACTTTGTTTTTAAAGTGACCTGCCAAGGGTCACACAGTTAGTATGTGTCTGAAGCTGGATTTGAATCCATGAAGATGAGTCTTCCTGATTCCAAGCCTTCTGTCCTATTCACTGCACTTTCTCGCTGCCGTACAATAGATCATTAGTAACCCTGGAAAGAGCAGTTTGAATAAAGGGATGAGAAAAGCTGCCAGACTAAAAATGCTTGAGGAATGAGTAGGAGCAGAGGGAGTAAGGGAAGTGAGTGTAGACAGCTTTTTCTGGGAGTCTACTGAGAAAGCATTGAGAATAAAGAAGGGTTGCTAACTTGAGGAGAGGAGAGAGCCTAGTAAAGTTTTTTGTCATTGTTGTTGTTTTGTTTTGTTTTTTAAGATGAAACACTTGGGCATATTTGAAAACAGCAGGGAAGGAACCAGTAGGTACAGAGAGAGACTGAAGATGCGAGAACTAGAGTATGATTGAGAGGGCAATAGAAGAAGAGAGGATGTGAAAGTAAAGGTGGAAAGTTTGGCCTTAAAGGTCTCCCTGTCTGGGAGACAGAAGGAGCCGATGGGATTGATAGTGTTGTACTTGGAGTCAATCTAACCTGAGGCTCAATTTCCTCATCTGTAAAATGAGAATTTAAAAAATTTACCTAACAGGGTTTTTTGAGGATCAAATGAGATAACATGTCAATCACTTTGTAGATAAAGCCCTACATAAATTCAAGCGATAATGACAAAATAAAGAGAGATAAAAGAGGGACCTCATGCCAAATGACCTTAATTTTATTAATAAAATAAGAGATGAGGTTCTCATCTGTGATGGTGAGAATTGGGGTGTGTGGAGGAAGCTAGAGAAGAGAACACTTGGGAAAACATTTGTTATAGGGAATAAAAGAATAAAGGATTCTAGAGACAGTGTAGAGTTGAATTTGTTGACTATTCAAGCTTGGGAAGACAGGAAATTGAAGTCAGAGCTGGGTTAATGGCCTGAGAAAGTACTGAGGAATCCTGAAAAGATACAATAGTCTCTAATGTTGGGGAAGGAAATCATAGATTCAGTCAAATTGAAACTAAAAGTGTTCACATTTTTCTACTTTGGAAAAAGATTGCTCTAAAGCGCAAGGTAGGCCTTGAAGAAGAGCTATGAGAATTCAGCCCCTCTTTTCTTTGCAGTGACCAGAAGTTACTGCTCTAGAACATTGGACTTTTACTCTAAGATTCATTTGATAATAATATTGGCTAGTTTTGCTGAACTGATTTCCTCCCCTCTTATTCTTTGTTATAAGGTAGTTCTCTGGATGGCATAGCATTGGGAAATGAAGCTGATGGTAAAAACAAAAAGGTAGCAATAAGCATCATTTTGGAAACAGGAAAAATAAATGCCAGCTTGAATAGACAACTCCAGAAAAATATAACGAATAGACTTTGAATTTTCTCCCTCCTCCTCTCCCTCTCTGGCCTCCATGGCTTCCTTCAAGCCCCAGCTAACATCTCCCCTTCTCCAGGAATCCTTTCCTGATCCCCCCTTAATTCTAATACTTTCTTTTTGTTAATTATCTCCAACTTGCTCCCCCATTATATCTTGAGTCTTGTGAGACTGACTCCTTTGTAACTCTAGTATTTAGCACAACAGCTGGTGTGAAGGAAGCATTTAATAGATGTTTATTGACTGAATGGCCTAGATCTAGAGCATAATGGAAAATTGGGGAATTTTCAGATCGTTTGATTTAACTTTCAAGATTAAGACTTCCAGTTTTTAAACTGTTTAATTCTGAGTTAAAAAGCAGAGTAGATTGAGTATACACCTAGTCATCATCTAAGAGGACTGGTTGCTTTTAAAATTTTCAGAGCACACTGGTGGTGATGGGAAAGTTTAGAATTCCTTCTTCCTCCAAAAGTAATAAGATGGAAACCTATTATGTTCCTACTCCTGAAATCAAAACAGAGTCTAATTTATCTAGGGCATGGAACGATGAACAGGCAATCATATCTAAACTCAGGCTTCAGGCATCCTTCATGCAAAGCAACCCAGAATTTGTCTTTCAGAATGTAGAAAGCACCCAGCAGGTTTTTAATATAGGCTCTTGCCTAAATCGAGAGGTTTTTCTTTTAAATTTCTGACTTCTGCTCCCCACTCATCAGTGCTATTGGGATGACAGTAAGAGCCCCTCAAATAAAAGCACTTTAAAAAATTCTTCAAATTTTTACTGAGGGAGTAGATAGTAGTTTCGGATAGCTTACTATCAATCATCAAGCATTTATTAAGTACCTATTGTATTCCAGGTATTATATTAGGTTTGAGGCAGTCAAGATAAAAAATTAAAGTCTCTTCTCTCAGGAAGGAAAGATAGAAACATTTATTAAGCACCTACTTTGTGCCAGGCACTATCCTAAATTCTATATAGATATTATCTTATTTAATTCTCACAACAATCCTGAGAGGTAGATGCTATTGTTAACCATCAAGGAAACCAAGGTAGACATAGGGTCAATGATTTGCCAATGGTCACATAATGTTTTAGGTTGGATTTGAACTTGGGTCTTCTGAACTTCAGGCCTAGGACTCTTATCAACTATCCCACCTCACTTTTGTGATTGTAAGAAAGAGAAAGAGGATTCTCGATTTTATATAGCAATGCAAGTCAGCAGGACTTGGTAACTGATCGAATGTGAGAGATAAGGGAGTCTGGGAGAAGGAAGAACCAGAGAAAACTCCTAGGTAGATCATAGATAGCATATTTTACATACCAGAAAGATTAGATCTAAGGTGAAGTAACTTTCTCCCAGCTGTATAACTGGTCAATAACAGAAGCAGGATTCACAGAATGACATCCAAGAGGTCTTAAAGATGAAAGGATGACGAAGAAGATGGGAGAGACTTTTAAGTCCAATACTTACATTTTTTTTTTACAGATGCCACTGAAGCTTTGAAGGATTGACTGGCTTGCCCAGCCAAGTGTGTAGCTCAGCTGGAATTTATTATTTTTTATATTATTTTTTTATTTATTTTTACATATATTATATTATAAATTATATTTATTAATATAATCTAGCCCAAATTCTATGTTTTTGCTACAACAGCAAGTCAGGCCACTTCCTGGTAATTGAACTCAGGACTTCTGATTTAAAGTCCAGCTTGCAGAAAAGGGTGTTAACAATCCAGCTCTGTCACCACCTATATGAATTTGTGCAAGTTACTTAGCCTCTCTAGGCCTTATTGTCCTTATCTGTAAAATGAAAGGTTTGTACTTAGAGTCTTTGAGATGCCTTACAACTCTAAATCTAACTTCCAATGCCCCTCTACTTCCAATAATCTCTGGGACAACCAATAATCATTCTGAATATCAAGACACGGGAAGGGAAGGTTTGGGGTGGACACCCAGCATGGACTTATGATGGGATGGCTCTTGATAGTCTCTTAACTGTCATTTCAGGGCAATGGAGAGTGAAACCATCCTCTGGAACCAAAGTGTCAACGACTCCCTGGATATAAACCCACTGGGCTACAAATGCAAATTTAATGAGGGCTTCAAGTACGTGCTGCTGCCTGTGTCCTATGGCGTGGTTTGTGTGCTGGGTCTATGCCTCAATGCTCTGGCCCTCTATATTTTCCTGTGCCGGATAAAGACATGGAACTCCACCACCACCTTTATGTTCAACCTTGCCATCTCTGACACCCTCTACGTGGTCTCCTTGCCTCTCCTTATCTACTACTATGCCCACGGTGACCACTGGCCCTTTAGTACAGCCCTCTGCAAGGTGGTCCGATTCCTCTTCTACACCAATCTCTACGGCAGCATCCTCTTCCTGCTGTGTATCAGCATCCACCGCTTCCTGGGCATCTGCTACCCTCTTCAGTCGCTGCAGTGGGGCCAGGTACGCTACGCCCGACAAGTGGCCGCCGTCGTGTGGATCGTGGTGATCGGTTGTCAGTCGCCCGTGTTATACTTTGTCACCACCAGCGACCGGGCTGATCTAGTCACATGCCATGATACATCGTCCCCTGACTTGTTCGACAGCTTCGTGGCATACAGCTCAGCCATCCTCGTATTGCTTTTTGCTCTGCCCTTTCTGGTCATCCTGGTATGCTACACATTGATGGTCCGGCAGCTTCTGCGACCCACGACGGGGCAGGCACGTCTCCCGAGGTCTAAGCGCAAGTCCCTGAGGATGATTGCTTTAGTCTTGGTGGTCTTTGCTCTTTGCTTCCTTCCTTTCCATGTCACTCGTACACTCTACTATACCTTTCGATACCTGGATGTGGGCTGTACATCCCTCAATGCCATCAACATAGCCTACAAGGTCACTCGCCCACTTGCCAGTGCCAATAGCTGCCTGGACCCTGTGCTCTACTTCCTGGCTGGCCAGCGGTTTGTCAGGTTTGCCCGCCATTCTCTGCCACCAGTAGCTGGACACAAGATGGTGCTTCGAAATCCTAGTACTCTAGACAGCGAACAGACTGGGAGCATCCCAGGCCTCAGTGAGGACGGCAAAGATGCTCGGCTCTAGGGCCAGAGGCATTCATGCATCTTAGCCCTAAGCCCTCCATGTCCCCCAGACTCCACTTGGGTGTGAATGGGGGCCAGACAAGAGAAGGGTTGTGGGCTGTTTAGACACGAAGGATGTGGAGATGTCCACCAGACAGAACAGGGTTTGTTCTTAGAGGCCAGCCATGGAAAGCCAAGAGAGAAGAGGACATTTGACACCACCATCTGCATGGCTCCAGGATAGACCCATGGCTGTGACTGGATTGGATATCCAGAATTAGTGACAGGAAGTAGAGAGGCTGCTGACTGGGAAATAAGCTGAGCTCTACCATGGCCTAGATGGGGATGACTTGGGACAGACATTACATCCCCTCTCAGACTCCATTTGCTCTAACTAAAAAGTAACCTGTTAGTATATTTAAGGCTGGTGAAAGATGGCAAAAAGTCCTTCCATATTTAAAGCATTAAGTGACTATGGATGTTTAACTAGGGGAAGATTTGGGGTGGGAGGGAGAGATGCTTATTTACCTTCAAAAATCTAAACCACTCCAGAGACTGCAGGTCCTGGGTTCAATCTGACCTTAGACACTTCCTAGCTGTGTGACCCTGGGCAAGTCACTTAACCTCCATTGCCTAGCCCTTACTACTCTTCTGCCTTAGAACCAATACAAAGTATTGATTCTACGATGGAAGAAGGGTTTTAAATAAATAAATAAATAAAAATCTAAACCACTGTCATGAGGGAAAGGATCAGTCTGAGTCTTCTGTGCCTCAGAAGGTAGTTCTTGGAATGTGGTGGGACAGGAAGTTACATAAAGGCAAAATAAGGGCTCCAGAAAAGGCCTAATAATAACTTTCTATGACAACTGTTGTCCCAAAGTGGAATCAATTGCTTTGGGAAAGAGTAAACTCCCTCTCACTGCAGGTCTCAGGGAAAGGTAGGATGAACACTTGTCTGGGATGAAGTAGAAGATTCTTGCCCAGGGACAGGCGGCACTACGTGCCCTTCGAGGGCCCTTTTGGCAATCAGTTTCAATGAATCTGAAGAGGTTGGACTTAGTGGTCTCTTAGGCTCCTTCCAGTTCTGTTTCCTGATTCCATAGCTCCCTATTCCTGATTCTCTTCCCCATGGATTTTCTCATTTCAAAATTTAGGCACATGAACAAACCGGGAATTAAGTCTAGAGCCAAAGATGTATCTTCTCCCTCCCAAACTCTGGGAACAGGAGAATAGCTCAAGGTAGCCCAGGGCCTTTGAACTGGCTTGACTTTATGGGTCTGGTTGAAAGACAAAAGATTCAGTGGGAAGGAGGTCCCATTTTATGGGTGGGAAACACAGAAACTTAGAAGAAAATAGAGAATGTCAGCTAGAAGGCTACCTAGAACACAGAACATAGTATACCAGAGCTGGGAGAGACTTCGGAACATAAAATATCAGAGCTGGAAAGGATTTTAGAATTAAAAAGTCAAATCCAACAAAAATTGAAGTGTCTGAGTATGTTCGGGGCCCTGGACTCAGTATTACTGACAAAAAGAGAAACAAAAGAGCTCTCCAGATAGTGGGCTCTAGGGATACTTGCAGAGGGAGAATGCTTTTGGCAAGCTGGGTGGGGTGGGGTGAGGGGCAGAGGCAGATTTGTAGGGGTCAGGGAAGGCATCACAGAAGTACCCATGGTGAGTCTCAGAGTAAGAGGATGACAACCTATAACATTAGAGCAATCAGGGACCTTGGAACAAAGACCTGAAGCTGTCAGGGACCTTAAGGGCCATCAGTTGAACTCTTTCATTTCACAGATGGGGAAACTAAGTCCCAAAGAGGAGAAGCAACTTTCCCAAGGTCACACAAGGATGTGGCACAACCAGGACAGAAGACTCCTGACTCCCAGTCCAAATTATTAAAATAATTCTAGGCATTCTCCTTTCCTCTACCCCAACCTTAACGCAACCTCCTGGATAATTGTCTTCGAATTTAAAGTTCCCCTTTCTTCTGCTGCTCCACTGTCCCCAATCGCGGGAGGATCAGACATGTCTGAGAGAGATCGTGTGTGTGTGTGTGTGTGTGTGTGTGTGTGTGTGTGTGTGTGTATAAAGGTGTTTCCAGATAAGACAATACCTGCTGACCTGTTCCCAGCTGTTCCCCTCACCTATGAGGTTGGGAGAAAGGGAAGTCCAGCATCCCCCATGGGTGTGTGGGGAGGAACACAGGGCATTTGGGGGGCTTGAGAGAGATGGGTTTGTCTATGTTCCTGGAGACTTACTCATACTAAAGAACGAATTGCTTTGTAGTCAGTTGGTTATTTATTTGAGGACACCTGAGCAGTCCCCCCAACAAAAGTTCAACATTCCCAATTGCCTGACGTCTCCCCAACCTGCCCAACTTCTCCTTTTCCTCCTAAAAACAATTCTACCATCTCCCTCCAAGAGGTTTAATTTGGGCAGCCTCCCAGGTGCCCTCAGTTGACATTCCAACGGTCAATGGCTTAAAGGCCTATCAAACAGGAATGTAGAGTTTTACTTCCATCCTTCAAGGATCTGAGGTCTCATCTATGTGAGTATTCCCTTCATTGTGCAGATCACAGTCCTTTCCCACCTTGGCAAATATCATCATGAGTTTCTGTGTCCAATAGGAGCCATCTTATGGGAGCTAAACTTCTTGTCATGAGTCTCCTCACATTTAGCTAGGCATAACCTCAGACAACCATGCCACCTTTCACAGCATCTTTACAGGCTAAAAGGTTCAGTATGGTAGGCCCTGACTGAGCTGGTAGAGGGATGTGGATAAACTCATAAAAAAGGAGCAAAGAGCAGAACGGAGAAGAAACCAGAATCCAACAATATGTTGTATCCAAGAAACACAGATACAGAAAGGCACAGTTAAAAGAAGGAGCCAGAGCAAAGTCATCTATGATGCTTCAGCTGAGATAAAAAAAAGACCGGAGCAATCATGATCTCAGACAAGTAGAGAAATTACATTTTGCAAACAGATACCAGAGAAAATGAAGTAATATCAATATTAATCATATGTGCCAAATGACAGAGCATCTAAATTCTTAAAGGAAAAGTTAAATGAATTATAGGAAATGACAGTAAAACTATACTAGTGAGGTAGCTAAGTGGATACTTCCTAGCTATGTGATCCTGGGCAAGTCACTTATCCCCAATTGCCTGCCCCATACCATTCTTCTGCCTTGGAACCAATACTTAGTATTAATTCTTTTTTTCTGGCTTTATTTTTTATTTTTAAATTTTTATTTAGAATATTTTTCCATGGTTACATGATTCATGATCCCCCTCCCCTGCTATCTCTTCCCCCCTACCAAAGCCAACAGGCAATTCCTCTGAGTTATACATATATCATTGTTCAAACCCTATTTCCATTTTATTCATATTTGTAGTAGAGTGATCTTTTAACATCAAAACCTTAATCATATTCCCATCGCACTATGTGGTCAATCATATATTTTTCTTTTTTTTTAATTATTTAGTGTTTTTAATAATTTTAAATTTTTTTATCGATTAAGAAACATTTTCCATGGTTACATGATTCATGTTCTTTCCCTCCCCTCCTCCCACCCCACTCCCATAGCCAACACGAAATTCCATTGGGTTTTACGTGAGTCATTGATCAATACCTATTTCCATATTGTTGATATTTGCTCTATGGTGATCATTTAGAGTCTGCATCCCCAATCATATCCCCATCAACCCATGTGATCAAGCAGTTGTTTTTCTTTTGTTTTTCTGTTCCCACGGTTCTTTCTCAGGATGTGGATAGCATTCTTTCTCCTAAGTTCCTCTGGACTGTCCTGGGTCATTGCATTGCTACTGGTAGAAAACTCCATTACGTTCAATTATGCCATATATCAGTCTCTGTATACAATGTTCTCCTGGTTTTTGCTCCTTTCACTCTGCATCAATTGCTGGAGGTCTTTCCATTTCTCACAGAATCCCTCCATTTCTTTATTCCTTCAGCAAAATAATATTCCATCACCAACATATACCACAATTTATTCAGCCATTGCCCAATCAATGGACACCCCCTCATTTTCCAATTTTTTTGCCACTACAACGAGCGCAGCTATGAATATTTTTGTACAAGTCTTTTTCCTTATTACCAATATGGGGTAAAAACTCAGCAGTGGTATGGCTGGATCAAAGGGCAGGCAGTCTTTTAAAGCCCTTTAGGCATAGTTCTAAATTACCCTCCAGAATGGTTGGACCAATTTGCAACTCCACCAGCAGTGTATTAATGTCCCAATTTTGCCACAACCCCTCCAACATTTATCACTTTCCTTTGTTGCCATATTGGCCAATCTGCTAGGTGTAAGATGGTACCTTAGAGTTGTTTTAATTTGTATTTCTCTAATCAGGAGGGATTTAGAATACTTTTTCATGTGCTTATTGATAGTTTTAATTTGATCCTGTGAAAACTGCCTATTCATGTCCCTTGACCACTTGTCAATTGGAGAATGGCTTGATTTTTTGTAGATTTGACTTAGTTCCTTATATATTTGGGAAATTAAACTTTTATTAGAGAGTTTTGTTATAAAAATGTTCTCCCAGTTTTTTGCTTTCCTTCTAATTTTGGTTGCACTGGTTTTGTTTGTACAAAACCTTTTTAATTTGATATAATCAAAGTCATTAATTTTACATTTTGCAGTGTTCTCTATCTCTTGCTTGGACTTAAATTCCTTCCTTTCCCTGAGAGCTGACAGGTATATTAATCTATGTTCACCTAATTCTAAGACTGAAGGTAAGGGTTTAAAAAAAATATACTACTGGGGGATCTCAATTTACCCCTCTCAGAACTAGATAAATCTAACTGTAAAATAAATTTTTTAAAAATTAAGGTGATAAATAAAATTTTAGAAAAGTTAGACATGTTAAACAACTGGAAGAAACCTAGTGGAAATAGAAATCTACCTTTTTTCTCATCTATACATGGCACCTTTACAAAAATTGACTATATTAGAACATAAAACCTCAAAAACATGCAGAAATATTAAATGCACCCTTTTTTGGATGATAAGCAATTTTTAAAATTCCACTCAATAAAGGGCTTTGGAATCAGATTAAAAATTAATTGGAAGGGGGCAGCTGGGTAGCTCAGTGGATTGAGAGCCAGGCCTAGAGACAGGAGGTCCTAGGTTCAAATCCGGCCTCAGACACTTCCCAGCTGTGTGACCCTGGGCAAGTCACTTGACCCCCATTGCCTACCCTTACCAATCTTCCACCTATGGGTCAATACACAGAAGTTAAGGGTTTAAAATTAAAAAAAAAATTAATTGGAAACTAGAAGGAATATGATATTGAGGGGCCACTATTTCCTTACTATGTGGCCTTTGTTTCACCTCCCTGGGTAATTTCCCCCTCTTTGAAATAAATTTGGCCTAGAAGACATTGTGACTGAAATCTGAGATCTCTGCTCTTGATATCTCCCAATCCACCTTTTTTTTCCCTTAATTTTATTTTTATTATGCAAAACCCACTTCCATATGGGTTGTAAGAGCAAACTCTTACATAGTCAAAAAATAAAAAAATAAAAACCATAAATACACTGTTGTGAAAGATGACTCCAGGGGGTAACTGGGTGGCTCAGTGGATCGAGAACCAGACCTAGAGATGAGAGGTCCTAGGTTCAAATCTGATCTCAGACACTTCCTAGCTGTGTGATCCTGGGCAAGTCACTTAACCCCCCCATATTGCCTAATCTTTCCTGATCTTCTGCCTTAGAACCAATACACAGTATTGATTCTAAGTGGAAGGCAAGAGTTTGGAAAAAAACAAAAGAAGATGACTCCAACAGTTCTTTCTCTGGAGGTGGCTAGCATTCCCCATCATAAATCCTTCAGGATTGTCCCAGATCGTTGCATTGCTGAGAGGAGCCAAGTTTTCACAGTTAATCATCGTATAGTTTTGCTATTACTGTGTAAAATATTCTCCCAGAGCAACAAGCATTTATTAAGCACTGTAAGAAGGGAAATTAGATATTTATATATATAAATGTGTTTAAGGTGTGGTCGCCAGGAATCAATCAGATTTAGATTGATTCCATAATTAAAAATAGACCCAAGTCAGGATGGCTTTTATGGTAGTTTATTTACAATTAGGAAGGCTGAAGGTAGGGAAAAAGAGAGAGAAAAACTCTGGTCTGGACCATCAGAGATCTAGACTGGGTGAGAGTTAAGAGGTTAATTAAACTAGGCTACTAACCACAAGGCCTTAGCAATTAGAGCGGCAAAGAAGCTTCCTTGAGGTAGAGACTCTAGAAACACCAAGGTAGGCCAAAGGAAATCAGCCTAACTTACCCACGTGACAATTCAGAGGGGAAGCTGCCTGAGGTCTCAGCAGAGATCTCAGCACTGAGTTCCAAGCCCCAATTGCCTCAACAGGAAGTTACCATCATATTTGAAAGACAGCAACTTTTGTCACTTCCTGTGGGCCCACCTCTAATTCAAGTGGACAAATTACAGCCTCAACCCTGTTTTGGACTGTCCAAAGGGCAGTCCCTTGTTCTTGATTTGTTACTTATTGTCACGTGTGGGTAACTCATCTCCCCTCTCCACTAAGGGAGGTGGGGATGACATTATCTCTGGTGGCTAGAGTTTAACTATGAATGGGCTTGAGCTAATTCCATTTACACAGCACTAAACATTATGCTAAATCCTGGGCATATAAAAATAAAAAGAAACAGTCCCTAATCTCAAGGAACTTAAATGCTATCCAGGAAACATCTATTATTTGTAGTGATTGAAATATTATCTTCATTTTACATAGAAGGAAGCTGAAGACCAGAGAGGGGAATTGATTTACTCAAGATCACACAGCAAATGATTACTCTAAGTTGGTACATAACTGAGAGAGCCAAGGTTTAAACCTGGATTTTCTAAATCCAAATCCATAACATTCAACTGAGTAAATAAAAGCTTGGGCAGTCTACAAATGCACACCATTCATGCAATGACAGATAGAGCCTGTTATCACCAAGTATGGACAAGTAGAGCAACTGGGGCTGTTATGTTGGCTCTGTTTAGAGGGGTTGTATTGATTAACAGTGTTAGGATCCAGAAGGATCTCAGAAGACTAGAACATTGGACTAAACCTAGTAAGTAAGGTAGGATTTAAGAAAGAGAAAAGTAAAACCTTAATTTGGATTAAAAAAAAAAAACTTATGAGAGAGATGGGGGCTGAAAAAGATCTTGCTGTTCTTAGAGGACAGTAAGCTTGGAATGAACCAGATAAATGATAAGGCAGGTGAAAAAGCTCATGCTTTCTTAGTCTACATTATGTGGGGTGCTGTGTCCAGAAGGGTGGTGATGGTCGTGCTCTCCTCTGCCCCAGCAGACCACATCTAGACTATTGTGGTTAGTTTGGATTTTGCTCCCCTCTAGGAAGTACATTGATGAACTAGAAAGCAACCAAAGGAGGGGGACTAAGATGATGAAGGACCCATCTTAGCTGTGTGACTGGGCAAGTCGCAACCCCCATTGCCTAGTCCTTACCACTCTTCTGCCTCAGAACCAATATACAGTATTAATTCTAAAACAGAAGGTAAATGGTTTTTTTTAAAGGCCTTTAGTAACTGTTTGAACACATGGGCTGATGGGGATATTACTGGGGATGAAGACACTAAACGATAACTCTAGCCCAACTATCAATAATATGGAATTAGGGCTTAATCAAGGATACATGTCAAACCCAATGGAATTGTGCATCGGCTAAGGGGGGTTAGGGGAGCTTGGGGGAGAGGGAAAGAACATGAAATATGTAACTAGGAGGTAAAATTCAAAATAAAAATTAAATAAAAGGCCTTTAGGTCATCCCATGTAATAACTGGTTGAAAAAGCTGGGGATGGAGAATCTTTGTGGGATACCTGATAAATTTTGTTTGGTTATGTACAACTTTCTGTGACCCAATTTGAGGTTTTCTTGGCAAAGATACTGGAGTGGTTTGCCTTTTCCTATTCCAGTTCATTTTACAGATGAGGAAACTGAGGCAAACAGGGTGAAGTAACTTGCTCAGGGCCAACCAGCTTGTAAGTGTGTGAGGCTGGATTTGAACATGGGTTTTCCTGAATTAGAGAACTTCCAAGCCACCACTCATCAGCAATGGAGTCATTTCTGATGACTTCAAGTATTCAAGAAACATTACATAGTTGGGGAAAGATATTAGGTTTGTTCTGCTTTGCCTTGGAAGGCAGAACGTGGAGAACCTGGGGGTGCAAATACGGGGAGGAGGATTTTGCAGAAAGGAATTTAGTCTAGATGGAAAATAAAATCTATGAAGTCATCAAAGTGAAACAGGATGCTTCTGGAAGAACTGAGCTACCCCTTCGCTAGAAGTCTCCAAAGATAAATGCGTGACTCCCTTCCACCAGTGGTCTCCATTCTCAAAAATCACCTACATCAAATATTTAAAATATGGAAATAGGCTTTGAACAATGATGCATGTATAACCCAGTGGAATTGCTCATTAGCTCAGGGAGAGGGAAGGGAAAGAACATGAATCATGGAACCATGGAAAATATTCTTAATTAATTAATTTTTAGAAAGGAAATCAGAGACCTGGAGGTAAATCCTGCCACTGATTGAGAGTCTTAGATGTCCTCACTCCCATCTTTCAACAAGTGACTAACTTCGCAGGAGGTGGATGCAATTTTCTTTCTGGAAGGGGCAAGGAGGAGTCATCATCAGGCAGGAACTGTTCCAGACCCAGGCCTCCTAGAGAAGCAGCAGGCAAAGAGGGAATACGAGAGAGCAGGGCAGCCCTTGTGGGTTCAAAACCAGCTCCTGCAACATGATAGGCACTAAGTTTTTCCAGCCAAGAGCAGGAGAGCCAGTATGATGGGAACATCATTCTCCTCTCTAGAAACAGCATGGCGTTGTGGAAAGAGCCCTGCATCTGAAATCAGGAGACTTGGGTTTGATTCCCAGCTCCATGCCTTACTCACCAAGACTCATGGGACTTCTCTGAGGAAAGAGCTTTATTAACTGAGGAGTACCATAAAAATATGGGTTCTGGGTAGCCTAGGGTAGAGGATAAAATTGCAATACTTAGGGTCAGAACAGATCTGGATTCAAATCTAGCTTCTAACATTGAGTATCAGCTGAGGAGTTAGTGAGCAAAAGCCCCTTCATTTCTATGTGTTTCGGGCAACTCCTCAGGACTTATGTCACAGAGTAGCTGATCTGCACTGGGAAAGGGAATCCTTACACCAGAAGTTGCTCGCATTGCCAGAAACGCAGATTCTTCTAGTACTGGCGTATTGTCACTGGGAAAGTTGGAAGAATAAAACCAATTGGGGTGGCGAAGGGATCAAGCATTTTATTAAACATCTTGTACCAGGCACTGTACTAAGGGGTGGGGGGAGAATGACCAGCAAAATGAGCCTATGGGACACTCGGCAGAAGCCTTGGGCAGATATGGTTTGGACGAGAACCCTTCTGAGGATTCCCTACAGTTCTGAAAGACTATGGTTTGGGAAGACGAATGGAATGGAATGACTCCCATGCTGGTAAATGCTTAGAAGTTCTCTTAATTCCATTACTTCTATCGCCTACCCACAAGTCTAACTTGAGCTTTTGTGTAAGTTAAGTCCAGGCTCCAGGAGGATGATTCTGCTGGTAATTCTGAAAAGAAAGGAGCCATGTGTCTGTGACTGTCCATGGGGAGAGGGAATAAGTCAGGTTTCATGGATCTTGAGCCTCTGTCAGAGCTTGCCTTCTGACCCAAGTTTTTCCTAGTGGGAAAGACCCAAAAGAGCCTGTGTAGAAAGACTCCGCCTACGCTGGCCTCCTAACACAGATTCAATCCCAGCAAAGTTCTTTCGAACTCTGGAATTCAAGGTTCTGGATTAGAATCCTGACCGAGGAAGTAGGCAGGTCATTTGACCTTTAGCAGCTTGTTTTCTCATCTGCAAAATGGAAATATCCATTCTCCTTACCTCATAAATCTATTGTGAGGGAAACATTTTCCGAACATGACTAGTGCCACCCACGGCAGCCTATTCCACTTTCAGGCAGCAGCTAGGAAGTTTTTCTCTATGTCTAGCTAAAATCTCCAGAAAGAGCTGCCTCTCTCTCCCTTCAGTCTCTACCTGTGGGATCCAATCCAGAATTCTGAGCCCCACTTGGTGGTTTTTGTAGATGAGCTCTTCAAGCCCAGAAAATCTATCCCGTCTATATTCTTCCCAAAGATGAGGTCTAAGACCTACCCCTTAACATTGGTAGTTACATGACCATATTCCATGATTCTGACATTTATATATCCTGACATGTCTTAAGGTCCCTTCTAGCTCTGACATTCTGTACCCTAAAGCCCCTTTCATCACTTGTCTGTGTACTGAGGTTTTTCTCTGATAATTCTAAGTTCTAAGCTCTGATATTCTAAGTTCTAAAATCCTTCCCTATTCTGATATTCTCCATTCTAAGTTCCCTTCCAGCTGATATTCCACGTTCTATGGGCCTTACCAACTCTGATATGTTATATTCTAGAGTCACTTCCAATTTCGACATGCTATGATGTTCTAAGGTTTCTATCTCCAATTTCTAAGATCCCTTCTGGTTCTGACATTATGAGTTCTAAAGTTCTTTCCTTCTCTGAAAGTCCGTCTTCTAAAATTTCTTTCTATGATATACTGTTCTCAGGTACTGTCCAACATTGTCATTCCATGATCTAAGGTCCCTTCCAGCCCTGACATTCCATGTTCTAAGGCCCCTTCTAGCTTTGACATTCTATCACTAACAGGTTCTGTTCTAAGGGCTCTGTCTTTATATCCTGTGTTCTGAGGCCCCTTCTAGGCCTGACATTTCCCATTCTAAAGCCTCTCAGCCTTAATATCCCATGTTCTGAGGTTCCAGCTCTGACATCCTTGATTCTTTCAACTTCAGCTTCTCAGTTGACTAGTAGCTAGAGGCCAAAACCCCTTCCCCCAAGGGCATTTTGAGTGTGGGTTCAATCCAAACACCAGGTCAGTGGCCCTAGAGAAATGCTGCCTGGGGATGGATATTTTTAGCTCCCTTTCTCGCTCTGTGCCTCCTGCTCAGAAAGGAAACCAGGGCCCAGTCCCCCACCCTTTCCACAACTTAGGCCAGGAAACACCACAGCCCCAGGTCAGGTGGTGGCTTCTACTTCTTTGGGATCCCCTCCTTGCCCCCCCACCACCACCAATCCCTTTGGGCTTCAGGAAAATCAGTGCTCATTTCTAATTCCTGCTCTATTTCTAGGAACAAATAGAATTTCCACTCTGGTTGAAAACAATGGTTACCCTTGACCCACCCATGGAGTGCCGTGTTAGGGGGGGAGCCGAGACCCCACTCATCCCCAAAATATCCAACTCCTTCACACCAGCCCTTGCCCAGGTCCCCCCAAATCACTCCCCAGGGATAGTCCACAATACCTGGGGTCTCTGGGAAAGGGCATGTGTGTTTATTAGTAGAGTAGCAAAGATGGGTGGGGTGGGAGGGTCATAGATTCATAGAATGCTCCAGTTGGAAAGAACTCAATATAGAATGTCAGAGTTTGAAGAGAGACCTTGGAACAAAGACTACAGAATGTGAGAGCCGGGAAGGATCTTAAAACACAATGGCACATCTAAAAGGAACTTTAGAATATGCAATGTCAAAATAAGAAGGTTCCATAAAAACCATCTAACCCAACCCTCTGTGCCTGTTCTCTTTTTGCAGAAGAGAAACTGAAGCTCAGAGGGAAAGGGACTTGTCCAAGATCACAGTTACATCTCTCAACCCCCCTAATCTATGGCTATCCTACTTCTTCCCTTTGGTCCAGGGCCAAGAAGAGGGATGGATACCCAGGGTATTTGAGCTCAGTTTAAAAAAAAAGTGTGTGTGTGTGTGTGTGTTTGATCTCTGAACCCATCTTCCCTTCTTTGATCCACCCTCTATACCAGTAATGGCAAACCTTTTAGAGACCAAGTGCCCAAACTGCAACCCTAATGCCTCATGTGAGCTCCCACCTTACTCCAGACAGGGGAGGGAGGAAGCACTCCCACTGGGCTGCTGAGCAGAGGGGTGAGTGATGGAAGAAATGTCCTTAGGGGTGCATGGAGAGAGGGAGGGGGAACAGCCCCCTCCAGCACGCATGCCATAGGCTCACCAACATGACTCTATACTGTTGCTAACCTGGGCTTGGATAGGATATAATTGTACAAAAGTTGTTATATGAACAAAATGCAATAATAAAACATCATTTCAAATAGAGAATGGATTGAAATAACTATGTAAGAAACCGTGTAAGAAGCAATGAGAATTATTATGGGAAGCAATAAAATTATAACCAGCAGTGTGACTTAGGAAACAGAAAGCTGGTCTTGGAGCCAGGATGACCTGAATTCAGAGCCTTCCTCTAACACATACAGGTAACTCAGAGTCTATACATTGCACACTGGCCTACATTTGATGCTGATCACTTGTGTCCACGTCTTTTTTGTGACCCCATTTGGGGTGTTCTTGGCAAAGGTACAATAGTTGTTTGCCACGTTCTTCTCCGGCTCATTTTATAGATGAGGAACTGAGGCAAACAACGTTAAGTAACTTCCCCAGAGTCACACAGCAGATAAGTATCTGAGGCCAGATTTGAAATCAGGTCTTCCTGATTCCAGACCCAGTGCTCTCCCCACTGCACCGCCTACCTGCCTCGACATTAGTAAAGGGAATTTCCTCACCTTGGATCTTCCTATATCAATGAACTCATAATTCAATCCCTATCCTAAAAGTGATTCCAATGACTAATATAAAAACTTTCCCTTACTTATGAACTATTATTGATATCTCATGCAATGGTCAATAAAGTAGCTAAAAAATTCACATGCTTGGTTAACTAAGGCAAATTAACTGAATGATTAATTGCTAAAATAATTGTCTACCCTATCCACTAGTACATGCAGAGTTTCTTAAACAAGAAAGCATATTTAATTACAATGTTCTCACTAAAGATATTTTAATGAGAGCAAGATGGCTTTTGTACCATTAATAAGAGAATTGTTTAAATTTTTAAAAAATGTGTTTATTTTCTCTTATATCATTTTTATGTCTATTTTTGAATGTTTTATAATGTGGCATGTTAATACAGTAGTATATGCATACAATTTATGAATTCGTTTTTGTTTACTATAGAGCTAAACTGTCAAAATAGTTCTGGGAACACTGAGTTGAACGACTTGCCCATGGTCACCACCCATGCCAGGGGCTGGCCAGCTCTACACCAAGCTGCTTTCAAATAGCTCCTTACATTGAGCCAAAATCTGTCTTCTGTCAGATTATACCCACTACTTCCATTCCCCCAACCTGGAAGCAACAGAGAATGAAAGTGTTTCAGAATCAAAATGTATAGTTTCCAAGGTTTCAAAGATAGGGAATGAGATGTATTATCTACATCTAGACTTGGAGCCAAAAAGATAAAAATTCGAGGCCTAGGGGGAAGCTGGGTGGTTCAGTGGATTGAGAGTCAGGCCTAGGTCCTGGGCTCAAATCTGGCCTCAGACATTTCCTAGCTGTGCGACCCTGGGCAAGTCACTTGACCCCCATTGCCTACCCTTATTGATTCCAAGATGGAAGGTAAAGGCTTAAAAAAAATATTTTGAGGCCTGCCTCAGATCCTTGCTGGCTGGGAAAGTCACTTAACCTCTCTCATCTTCAGTTTTCCTATCAGTAAAATGGGAATAATAATAATAATAATAACAATAATAATAATAATAATAATAATAATAATAAATACCATCTTCTTCTCTAGGGAACATGGATCTGGATAGAGATTCTGGGGCAGCTCAAGAGTTTCCTCTCCTCACCTCCCACTCCTATCAGTTACTAATTTTTTTTTTTTTGTGCCTGTTTGATTTGAATCCTCCAAAGTGAGGATGGGAAGTGATTTCCCAAGTCCAAGGGCAGTGCTGCCCAAGGGTAATGGATCAGAATTGCCATTCTAGATTTGTCTTTGATTTCCAGCTAGACATCACTCTTGAAGAAACAGGGAACCTGGTCCCTTAAGGGCAGGAGACACAAAAAGAACAGATATCAATGTTGGGGATTTGAGGATCCAAGTAGATCACTGACCTTGGTGCTCACTCCTCCCGGGAAGCAAAACAGAAGTCATACTCTGCCTACTTGTATTTTTTTTTAACTCCAGTTTTGAAATCACTTCCCTCATCCCTAGCTACTAGATATTCCCATAACACTTCCCAGGGAAGGAGAGATGCAAGGGAGGAAGAGCATGATATGTCCATTGAGATGCCAAGGAAAGAATGAAACTTGCCTCATGGTCTCAAATCCTTGCTCCAATCCTTGACTAGCTGTGACTCAGGCAATTTTCCCTCCCCGTAAAATAGGGCACTCATGATCTCAATACCAGCATCATAGAGATCTGCCAAAGAAATGTGGATTGTTATTTGGTCACAGAAGGTGACCCAAAGAATCCAAGCTGAAGGATTTTCTCTCAATGGGGAAGTTCTTCAGATATTCCATTGTGCAGATTCTGTCAAGTCCAAAAACCAAACAATGACCTCCACTTTGGGGTCAAAGAAAGGATCTGAACCACACACAGAAAGAAAATCTATTGCCTGCACTTAGGATGCATAGTTGGATGGACTATCCGTTGAGTTAGTTCATTAGAACCCATACTTTGGGCAGACATCGCTGGTGGGCTGGTGGGCCTTGTTCCTGAATAGAATTAGAGAAATGACACTGTGTTCTCAGAGGTCCCCACTGGCATAAAACCCCATCTTTCTTTTCTACTGCAATACTTTTCTAGGGATGCTGTCTAGCTGGACATCACAGACCACCTTAATCATTGAAGAATCTTGATGGCTGGTGACCTTAAGGGCAGGGGAGAGGTTGTGATCAGAATAAGAAGGGTGCAACATAACCCCTACAATGACTAACGGGGTGGAAAATGGCACAATAGAGACCTGAATTGGCAGGGAGGCAGCCTGGCCACGTAGTCCAGTCTGGGTCTCTGCAGCTGCTAAGCTCCTAGGCTGGGGAGGGCAGCTCTAATGACCTTGAAGGGCCCCAAGGGACTCTGTAAGAGCTGGGGAGGCAGACCTCTTCCAAAGGGGCCCCCTGGCACACCCCACAGATAATAAATGAAATCAGCCTCTTTAGTCATCTTTGTGTGCTCAGAAATGAATCACTGCCTCAGACTCACAGAAATTTGAGATTTTAAAACCATAGATTAAGACTATGACCTAAGCCCATGCTTCAGATTTGGCAGCCCCCAGAGGCCAGGATGTCCTCAGGGATGGAATGTTATTCTTGTCCTATATCAGTCTCCTCTTGCCCCATCCTAATCTCATCATAGATGCTCCCAGCAGGGGAGGGCTATTCCTTAGAACACAGATTATCAGAGCCAAATGGGACCTCTGAAATCATCTAGTCCCACCTCCTCACTTTGACTAAGTTTGAATCTGAGAACAAGAGTAGGATCAGGGTAGAGGGACAGCTAAGTGGCTCAGCAGATAGAGCCAGACCTGGAGACGAAAATCCTGGGTTCAAATATGACCTCAAACACTTCCCAGGGGTGGGAGCCTGGACAAGTCCCTTAACCCCAGTTGCCTAGCCCTTACTACTCTTCTGCCTTGGAACTGATACTTAGTTTGGATTCTAAAACAGAAGGTAAAGATTTTTTTTTTAATCATACAGTTAGTAGACTTGGAATCCAGAACCTCCGATCTTAAATTCTTGCTCATATTCTACTTCTTCCCTGGACAATCTTCATTCCTGTCTCATCCAGAGATCACTAAAGCATTTTATAAATGTGAGTTATTCTTTTTCTTATTATTATTTCCCCCTTTTCTGCATTTGAAACCTGGGAAGAAAACTTGTACTCCCAACCATATAAACCTATTATGAGGGAAAAGTGCTGTCAAATGGGCCATTACTACTCAATCAACCAATAAAGTATCTGCTATGTGCTGGGTGCTGCGAGTACAAGTACAAAGTACTACTATGAAGTAAAGAATGAAACTATCCCTTCTCTCTCTCTTGCTCTTTCTTTACTCTTTCTCTCTTCCATCTCTCTTTCCATCTCTCTCTCTCTTTATATATACATATATATTTCTCTTATTCTCTCTCTTTCCCTTTCCTTTTCTCTCTCTTTCTCTCTCCTTTCCCTTTCTCTTTCTTTTCCTTTCTCTCTTTCTTTTCCCTTTCTCTCTCTCTTTCTCTCTTCCCCTTTCCCTTTCCCTTTCTCTCTGTCTCTCTACCCTTTTCCCTCCCCCTTCCTGGAGATGACAAGCAATTCCATTGAGTTATACATATATTATCACTCAAAACCTATTTCCATGTCATTTATGTTTGTAATAGAGCAATCTCTCTTTTTTAAAAATTTTGAGTTCTGAATTCTTTTCCTCTCTCCCACCCATTGAGAAGTCAAGCAATGTGATGTCAATTATACATGTGAAATCATACAAAACATATTCCCAGATTAGCCACACTGTAATAACAAAAAAATTTAAAAAGTATGCATCCATATGCACTCAGATTTCATCAGTTCTCTCTCTGAAGGCGGATAGCATTCGTCATCATGGGTCCTTCAGAGTTATCTTGGATTATTGTGTTGATCTGAATAGCCAAGTCCTTCATGGTTGATCAGCATACATTATTGCTGTCACTGTATACACTGTTCTCCTGGTTCTGCTCACTTCACTCTGCATCAGTCCATAAAAGTCTTTCTAGGTGTTGTTTGTTTGGGGTTTTTTTTGTGATCATCTTGTTCATCATTTTTTGTAGTATTCCATCACAACCAGATACCATAGCTTGTTCAGCCATTCCCCAATTGATGGACATCCCCTCAGTTCCCAATTAATATCCCTCCTCATTCTAATGGAGGGGGCAATGAGTATGTATAGTACAAATATTAGGTGAGTGTTTATTTTGTGTATGCTTATGTATGTATGTAACATATTTATACACTTATGTACAGCATATATTAAAAAGTACATTAAAGACATAAAGCATACAAATATGGATATGTATAAGTATCCATACACAAAGCATGCACACCCAGTAGTATATACATTTGGGAGAGAGGGCACTAGCAGTTGGAAGAATCTGGAAAAGCTTCATGGAGAAGATGGGTGTGAGCTTTTCTTAAAAGGACAGAGGTGGATTCTGTGAGTCTGAGCTAAAGAGGGAACACATTTCAGGCATGGGGGGAGGTCAATGAGAAGGCAGCCTAGCCCATTTTGGACAGCTTGTAGTAAGTTTCACACATACACACACCATTTCTAACAGAAATTTTCCTCTGTGTCCCTTCCAGCCTCCAAGATCTTGCCTGTTGAATCCATTCTAGGTTTCTGAGCTCCATCTGGTGGCCCAGCATTGTAGGTATTTCCTAGGTTCTGTAGGTGGGGAGTAGAAACTTCAGCTTTTCTCAGAATGGAGTGTCTTTCACATATGGCAGAGAAGGAGAAGGGGAGAGAGATTTATGTATCTCCTCAGACACCAAAGGAGAGGGAAATCCAGTCAAATGAGTTTGTTTCTGAGCAAAAGATGCCCTTCATTTCTTCCTGGCACACAGTAGGTATTTAATATCAATTGATTCCCCTTTCCAGGGAATGATAGACTCAGTCACCCCAAAGTCTGCATAACAGGGCTACTTTGCATCATGACAATATGAACTCAGAATCTTCCTTCTTTCCTTCCTTCCTTCCTTCCTTCCTTCCTTCCTTCCTTCCTTCCTTCCTTCCTTCCTTC
>NC_058132.1:93756307-93767766 GCF_016433145.1 Gracilinanus agilis
GTTTCTATGCAGCAGATATTAAATGCCTACAATGTCCCTGATGCTACAGCAGCCCCAGATGACTGGCAGAAGTAATCTGGTCTGCTCGGCAGCTCCATTTCTCTACTGGTAAATTAATAAGGTGGCGCCTGGCTTGCTGCTCAGGCTCCTCTGAGTTTTGTTCAATGCAACAAGCCCACAGAGTAGAGTTGAATGGATGGAATTGAGCTCCAGAGTCTACAGAGCTAAGCACCAGAGCCCAGATCCACAGCGACCCCAGCACAGGCAGATACAGGAATGGAGGGCCTTGGATGATGACAGGGATTCTCAACTATGGGGTTAACTTGCTGTCTGATGGAAACGGGTATGGAGAGAGAGAGAGGGGGGAAGGATGAAGGAAAGGAAGGACTGTGGTAGAAAGGAAAGGGAAAGGAAGGAAGGAAGGAAGGAAGGAAGGAAGGAAGGAAGGAAGGAAGGAAGGAAGGAAGGAAGGGGGAAAGAAATTAGGATTATTCTTCATCTGTCAAGTAAAGCCCTTGGAATGGATGACCTTTGAGATCCTTTCCAGCTCTGCCATCCTGTATCCTGAGGTCCTCTACAGTTTTGACATTCTTTGTTCTAAGGCTCATCCCACCTTTGGAATTCTGGGTCCTAAAGTCCCTATCAGCCCATGTATTGCTCATCCCTTCCAACTCCAGTGTTCCCTCCATTCTAAGGCCTTCTCTAGCTCTAATATTCTGTGTCTTAAGGCACCATCCAGTTCTGACATTTTGTGTTCCAAGGTTCCTTCAGTTCTGGCAATTTTTATTCTGTTCTAAAGCCACGTAAGGCTCGAAGATCTATCTGTTTAAGTGACCATGTTCTTCCTCACCTAAATCCTACCTTCCCTAGCCCAGCCCAGAGCCAAAAGCATCCCCTGAACTCTCATCTTCCCCTGCCTAGAGAGGATGCTCCTGTCATCAGGCTCAGATCTCTTAGTCAACAAAAGGTTTTTTTGGTCAAGGGATAGAGGTGAAACAGGCAGTTCAAGTAGGCGTGTCCACTAATTTCTCATGTATTTACTTTGTATGGGGATATGTGCTGCCCAGTGGGGGTGGGGGAAAGGTAAATAAGCTGAAGCTCCTACTTCACAATACTATGTCCTGGCTTTGACCCTACCTCCTGTGCTTTTGCCTCTCACACCCTTTTATATATATGTTCCCATTATTCAGTGGTAAGAAGGCTGAACTTGGGAGTCCCAAGACCTGTTTAAATCCTTGCTCTGCTCCTTACTATCTGTATCCTTGGATAAGTATTGGACCTTTCTCGGCTCCAGGTTCCTTCTCTGTAAAATGAAGGGGTTGGACTAGATGACCTCAAAGATCCTTTACAAGTCCACATTATGATTCTTTGAAGCACATATACAAAATAGTCACATGAAGCCATGGTTAGAACCTTTAAAAGCATAGAACATCAGAGCTGGAATAGACCTTAGTACAAAGGTCACAGAATATTAGAGCTAGAAGGAATTTTAGTATCTAGAACATGGAGCTAGCAAGGAATTTAGAAAAGAGAAATGTTTGCTAGAAGGAACCTTGAAGATCATCTAACTTAAACCTTGCATTTGGAAAAGAAGAAAATTGAGGCCCAAGGAAGGGAAGAGATCCTTGTCCAGGGTCCCACAGGGAAATATTATCTCCTCTCAGAAATTCTCTTCTCAGAAGCCCAGCCAGAATTCATTTAGATGGCATAATGTGTGGGCCTTGGTCTCAGACACTTCTTAGTTGTATGATCCTAGATAAGACACTTACCAGTTCAGTGCCTCAGTTTCCTTATCTGTAAAATGAAGGGGTTGAACTCCATGACCTCCAAGGTCCCTTGGAGCCTTAAGTCTATTATCCTATGATTCTATGATGTTCTCTAAACTTGCTCTTTTCCAGATAACTCTCCATAGTTCCTTCTATGAATTCTCTAATATCATTTCATCCTCTCATCATCCTGGTGATCTCTCCAAGCATGTTCCAGGTTGTCACTATTATTTCTAGACTGTGTTACCTGGAACTGAACACAGTCCTCCTGGTAGGGTCTGGCCAAGGGATAGACATGCTAGACCAGCCCCTCCTTTACTGTAGACTGGAGCCTTCTGTTCATGACTCCTGAGATTGGGGACTTGCTCCAGTGGTACAGAGTTCATCCAACACACGCAGGATGCATGGTGTGTTTATTTTGAGCCTGAAGGGATTTAAATGCACGAAATGTGTTTGAGTGTCAGCCAGGGGCCACTCAGCACTGAACACTAGGGCTAAGGATGAGGAGATGCATACTGTGTCCATCTGTTATCTATTCAGAAGGACACAGAAACCCATGCTCTTGGGAAGACCTCTGGGGAGTCGGGGGAGATGCAGCCCTTGCTCTCAAGGAGTCCCTGAATAGGAAAAGGAAGGCATTTTCTCCAGCTTTTGGAGAACTTTGGTCTGGAAACCCCGATCTTCAGGGAAGGCTTGGGCTCTTCCTCCAATCCCTAGCCCCACCATTTGGCAAGATAATAGGAAGGGGGTAAAGAGAAGGAAAAGGGAGTCATTTCAAGTATAATATATTAAAGATAGAATGTGAAAATAATAAATTTTTATTTAAAAGGAGGGGTTGTGGCAAAATTAGGACACTAATACACTGCTGGTGGAGTTGTGAATTGATCCAACCATTCTGGAGGACAATTTGGAACTATGCCCAAAGGGCTTTAAAGACTGATCCAGCTACACCACTGCTGAGTTTGTACCCCAAAAAGATAAGAAGGAAAAAGACTTGTACAAAAATATTTATAGCCATGCCCTTTGTGGTGGCAAAAAAATTAGAAAATGAGGGAATGTCCATCAATTGGGGAATGGCTGAACAAATTGTGGTATCTGATGATGATGGAATACTATCTTGCTGAAAGGAAAGGAGCAGAACCAGGAGAACATTGTACTGACTTTTCTACCAGTAGCAATGCAATGACCCAGGACAATTCTGAGGGATTTATGAGAAAGAATGCTATCCACATCCAGAGAAAGAACTGTGGGAGTTGTGGTGCAAAAGGTGTAAATCAACCCTGCAAAGCCTTACTGCAGAATTTCTGACAGTTGAAAAGGGTTTAGAACCCTGTCTAGAGGCAGTTGATCCTGGAGTCTCTGTCAGAGCAGGAGGGTCAACTGAGCTCTTTCTTTGGGGCTGAATACCTGGCCTTGATTCTTTTCTCTTAAGACTTGTAGCTTAACTAATTCCTCTGAATCTCCCTGACCTTCCCTATCCCAATCATCATTTCCCTTCCTAATTTCCTGTGGGTTTTTGGAAGAAGGGTGGATCTGGGTGGTAGCATTCAAACTTTGTAGATTTAGTTTTTCCTGTAGACAAGTAGGGCTTAGCCTTGATTCAAATTATCTCCTGAATCATTGTATGCAACTTTCCTAACCTTAAAGGCAACAATACCTCCAAGACTGAGTGAGGCAGGTCCTTTTCAGTCTCTCATTCCTGTGTCCTTTCCCCACCTGAAGCTTCTCCCTAGGCTGTTGTTAGAGATACCTTGTATCCCTCTGTCCTTTACAATCAACCCTGAAACCTCAATAAACCCTGTTGTTCACTTAATCAAACCTTTGGCTAAATCATTGGTTGATTGATAAGAGAGGGAGAAGGGGAGAAAGGAATAGTATTCTCTCTGGGTCCTGAGGGGAGTTGGAGGCGTCCATTTTGGAGGAAGTGGTAATCTCTCTACTTCCTCTGGACTCTTCCTTTGTGAACCTGAGAAACTGACTAGAAAGTCCTCTAGTCAGTTTCAAGCCATTTCTGGCTGGACTTAATCTCTTGTCTATAGAAGTGCCCTTCCTACCTGAAGGGTTCAGTCTGTTTCCCTTCAGTGTCCTCTGTCTCAAACCTGTGTACCCAGTCTGTGTCTCCCTGCTACAGCTGTTGCCCAATTACCGCATCCTCTTCAGTGATTTATATTTCCCTAAACTCAGTTATTCCCTTACACCTCCTATCACCTCAATTCAGTACCTCCATCATTGTACTCTCCTTTTCCCACCTGTTGACTTAGGGACCAACAAATCCCATCCACTTGCCTTAATTCCCTATTACAACTACCTTATCACCCTTAACCTGCCTTAGTCCCCTATTACCTTACCTTGTTTAATTCCATCATTACCTCCCTCCTGCCTTTACAACCTTATTATCACCCTACCTGTTTAATCCCCTTATTACAACTATACCTTGTTTTATCCTCCTATTACAGAGTAGAAACACAGAAGAAAAACAACTGCTCGATCACATGGTTGAATGGAGATATGATTGGGGATGCTGACTTTAAATATTATTGCAAATATTAATATGAAAATGGGTTTTGAACAATGATACATGTATAACCCAGTGGAATTGCTTGTCAGCTCCAGGAAGAGGGAGGGAAAAGGGTAAGGAAAGGACATGAATCATGTAACCATGGAAAAATATTCTAAATTAAATAAATATATATTTTTAAAGATAGAATAGGATAGGATACAATATGATATGAAACAATATGATATGATACTATATGATAGGACAGCACAACAAGACAAAATAATTTAATGTAGAATATTATTATATAATAAGAGGAAGAGAATAGTCTATAATAAACATTAAGTACTTACTATATGCCAGGTGAGGTACCCAGTACATTACAAATATTATCTATTTGAAACTCACGCCAACTCTGTGAAGTAGGTGCTGTTTTTACCTCCATTTTACCATTGAGGAAACTAAGGCAGACAGAGGTTAAGTGACTTGTCCAGGGTCACATAGCTAATAAGTATATGAGGTCAGACTTGAATTCAGGGCTTCCTGACTCCTATCTACTGTGCCACCTAGCTCCTGCTATGTATAATCAAAAGCTTTGGGGCTAGGAAACCTGGATTTTAGCATGAAGTCTTGACTTGTCTCTGAGCCTCAGTTCCATCATCTCAATAGGGGATGATAATAATATCCTCACCCCTCACTTTTGTGAGGAAAGTGCTTTGTAAACCTTCAAGCGAGGGAGAAGAGAATGATGACTGTGAATCTAAAGGTGGATAGTCATTAGCAAAGATTATGGGTCTTCCTTAGTGATACATGTTCTCCTTTCCACATTGCAGATGAAGAAGAAGGATTTAGAGTTGGATGGACCTTTAGAACACAGGAGGCAAATGCTAGAAGGATCCTTAGAACAAAGAATACAGGAAGTCAATGCTAGAAGGAATGTTAGAACATAGAACACAGGGGGCTTACTCTGGAAGGACCCTTAGAATATAGAACACAGGAGACCAATACTAGAAGGAACCTTAGAACATACAACACAGGAAGACAAAGTTGGAAGAACCCTTGGAACATAGAACAATCTGCAGGAACTGATGCTGAGCGAAATAAATAGAATTGGGAGAACATTATACACAATAACAATAATATTCGATAATAATTATCTGTAAAAACTTGACTTCTCTCAGCAATGCAATGATCTGGGAAAATCCTGAAAGACTCATGTTGGAGAATGCTATCCACTCCCAGGGAAAGAACTGTTAGAGTCAGCTTTCACATCACAGTTTACAGTTTTCTTTTGGGGTTTTGGCTACGTACGAGTTTGCTCTTAAAATGATGACCAATATGGAAGTGGATTTTGCATGACAATAAAAAAAGAACATAGAACACAGGAGGCCAATGCTGGAGGACTCATAGAATGGAGAACACAGGGGGCCTAAGCTGGAAGGATCCTTAGAACATAGAGCAATCTATAGGAACCAATGTGGAGCAAAATAAGAACTAGAAGAACGTTATACACAATAACAGCAATAGCGGATGATTTTTATCTGTGAAAACTTGGCTACTCTCAGCAGTGCACTGATCTGGTACAATCTTGAAGGACCTGTAATGGGGAATGCTATCTGCTTCCAGAGAAAGAACTATTGGAGTCATTTTTTGCATCAGTGTATTTATGGTTTTATTTGGGGGTTTTGGTTATGTATGAGTTTGCTCTTATGACAATGACCAATATAGAAGTAGGTTTTGTTTAAACCCTTATCTTCTACCTTGGAATCAATACTATGTACTGGTTCCAAGGCAGAAGAGTGGTAAAGGCTAGGCAATGGGGGTTAAGCGAATGTCTGAGGCAGATTTGAACCCAGGACTTCCCATCTCTAGGTCTGACTCTCTGAGTCACTGAGCCACCCAGCTGACCCCATGGAAGTGGGTTTTACATGACAATAAAAATAAAATAAAATAAAAAAACATAGATAACAAGAGGCCAATTCTGGAAGAACTTTTAGAACATAGAACATACAGTAAGTATTAAAGCTAGAAGGAATCTTAGGACATCCTGAATTCCATTCTCTCTAGAGAGTGCAAATCTCCTCTCTCTCTCTCTCTCTCTCTCCTACATGCAGGTAACATCTGAGGATAACAGGCCCCTCTATGTCCATCCCCCTTTTCCTTTCTAGATTTGACTCAATTTAACAAACATGTATTAAGTCCTCAGTATGTGCCAAGCACTGCGCTGCACTCTGGATGTTTTGAGAAGCAATCCTGCGTAATTTGAATAATCCAACTTGAGAGAGGCAGGACAACAGGACAGTGGTTATGTGATTATGTGAAGATGTCTCCTTCCCCAAACACCTATATCCAGTAGGAAGTATTGTCATATTTAGGAATATAGCACTCAAAGGCTAGAGAAGAGAGAAGACACTGTAAGTTTACATGGAAATAAAAAAGACACTCCCTTGCAAAGCAACCAGATGAAAAAAAAGTTTTAAACCCTTATTTTCCATCTAGAAGAGAGGTAAGGGCTAGGCGATGGGAGTCAAGTGATTTGCATAGGGTCACACAGCTAGGAAGTGTCCACATTTGAACCCAGGACCTCCCATCTCTAGGCCTGGCTCTCAATCCACTAAGCCACCTAGCTGCTCTCTAGAGGAAAAATTCTAAGGAGCTAAGTCCAAGAATAAAGCTAATAAGCTCAGTGTTGGACATTTTAAGTTTGAATAAATATGATGACTCAAATCTGTGGCAAGGGGAAACAAGGGTTAAACTTCTGGTAAGTCTCAGGAGGCAAAAGAAGGAGCAAGGGGACAGAAGCTGCAAAAAGGCAAATTTGGGTTTGAGATCAGGAAAATACTTCTAACAACTTTATGGGCTCCTGACCCAAGACAGGAATGAGCTGCTTTGGCAGACGATGGGCTCCCTCTCAATGGAAGTCTTTGAGCAGAGGCTTGATGGCCACTTTGGGGCTATGTTGTGATACTGTGAGCCTGAAGGGGTTTAAGGAAAGATAATGAACATGGTGTGGGGCACGTTGAGTTTGAGCGGTCCACAGAACATTCAAGAGCTCCTGTTCTTGGGGCAGTGGGAGATGCCAGCCTGGAGCTCAGAAAAAAAGTTGGGAAGGGAGAGAGAGATTTGGAAGTCATCTGCCCAAAGGGGGTAGTTTCGGCTGTGAGGGTGAATGAATTTGACAAGAGACAAGTTCTGTGACTCTGGGCCAGGCACTTAGCCACAATTTATTAGTTTTCTTATCTGTAAAATGGGAATTATAATAGCATCCTCCTCCCAGGGTTGTTGTGAGGATAAAATGAGATCGTATTTGTAAAGTGCTTTGCAAACCTGAAAGCTCTAGATGTTAGCAATTAGAGAGAAAAGAGCTAAAGACATACTTTGGGGGACCAATGGGGTGTGTTGGAGGCAGATTGTAATGTTAAATTTTCACAATGAGGCTCAGAAACTGGCAAATGTGAAAGAAGAAAATGTTGATAATGCAAATTAAATTTTAAAGTGTGGCCTGTTATTGTTTTTTCTTTTTTTCCAGAGGACTGAAATATTTACCAGGGGCAGTGAGGTGACTTGGTGGATTGAGAACCAGGACTATAGACAAGAGGTCCTGTGTTCAAATCTGTTCTCAGACACTTCCTAGCTGTGTGACCCTGAGCAAGTCACTTAACTTTCATTGCCTAGCCCTTACCATTCTTCTGCCTTGGAGATTCTACGATGGAAGGTAAGGGTATAGGGGGAAAACACCATTTACCAGCATACTCCTGGGGAATTTCTACTTTAAGAAATGAGAACAGGAATGAAGAACCTCAAAGAAGACAAGGAATGAGTTCCAGAGTTTAACACAGAATTTGGATGCTTAGTGCTTTTTCCTTGTACGTTGCCCACATTGATGGAAAGAGGGAAAGGATGGTGGGGCAGCAGAAGATTCTAAACTACTTTGTTTCTTGGCTCCAGGACAGGGAGAAATAAAAAGGCTGCCTTCCAGGTATGCCCACTCCTCACCCTCTGATTTCTGACTCTGGATAGAAGAGAAGCAAAAGATTGTCAAGCAGCTGTTGGGCCTCCAACAAGGTTGTCTTTGTGGCCCTGGCTGGCCTTGTGGAGCTTCTGCCATTTAGTACAGGACAAAAAAAAAATAGAACATTCTCTATTTTCAGGTCCCTTTCAACTTTAACATGCTCTATTTTAAGGCCTCTCCCAGCTCTGACGTTCTTTGTTCTAAGGTTGTTCCCACCCAGGTCTGACATTCTCTGTTCTAAGGTTCCCCCATCCCCAGCTCTGATATTCTCTGTTCTATGGATTTTCCAGCTCTGATATTCCTTATTCTAAGGCTCCCTCCCAACTCTGATATCCCCAGTCCTAAGGTCCTATCAGCTCTGACGTTCTCTGTTCTAAGCCCTCTCCCAGCTTGGACATTCCCTGTTCTAAGGTCCCTTCCAGCTCAGACATTCTCTGTTTTAAAGTTCCTTTCAGTTCTGATATCCTAGGTTCTCTGATAATATAGTCATGCGAAATCATTGTAAGTTCTTGAGCAAAGTTGGGCCATTTATATAGTAGTCTTTATAATTATTCTCCTTTAATTCTCCCAGGGTTCGTTGTTGCCTTGCCTCAGTGCTATAGCCTGTACCCCTTTGGTCAAAGGCTTCCCTCCCCCTGCTCCCACCAAGCTACAGCTCATCTTGCAGATGCTTCCATCACCAAACAGCTGTTGGAAACTTTCCAGCCTCCCTGAAATCTCCTAACATTTCCCCATCACTGCATCCTCATCAATATGCTAGTCTGAGAAACCTGGCCCCAGGCTGAGGCAGTGCCTAAAGGAAGGGGAGACTGGAGAGAGGAGAATGATGTCAGGGTTCAGCCCACCAGCCAGGCTTTGGGGCCAGCTGAAGGTAAATCCAATCATTGGCTCATTGGAATGTTATTTTTCCCTGGGTTCTATTAATTAACCTCATTCACTCAAGGGCCAAATGCAGAGCTGAGCAGAAATTGGAGTTCAAGGGGTTTATTATGTAGTCCTGGGAAATGAGCAGAAAGGATGGAAATGACCCTTTAAAGCTATATGGGTCCATCGCTATGCCAAGCCATAGAATTGTTTTGGCAGAGGGTGAGGGACAAGTAGTAGGGAGAGGGACAGTGCTGTTTAGAAAAAAGAACATAGAATATATAGACCAGAAGGGACATTATGGGTCTGTATCCCAAAGAGATAATAAAAAAAGGGGAAAGAACCTACTTGTACAAAAGTATAGTTGCTCTTTTTTTGTGCTGGCAAAGAGTTGGAAATTGAAGGAATGCCCATCAATTGGGGATTGGCTGAACAAATTGTGGCATATGATGGTGATGGAATATTATTGTGCTATAAGGAATAATGAACAGGATGATTTCAGAAAAAAGCTAGAAAGAAGTGTAGGAACTGATGCAGAGTGAAATAAACAGATCTGGGTGGACAGGGTAGACAGCAACAGCAATATTGTATGATGATCAACTGTGAAAACTTGGCTCCTCTCAGCAAGGCAATGATGTGGGACAATTCCTAAAGACTTATGGCAGGGAATGCTATCTACCTCCAGAGAAAGGACCGTTGGAGTTGGACAGATGTAGATCAAAGTATACTATCTTTCACATGAGCTTGTTTACAGTTTTATTTGGAGTTTTGGTTTTGTATGGGTGTTCTCTTACAACAATGACCAATATGGAAGTGTGTTTTGCATGATAGTACATATATGGCCCAGGTCAAATTGCTCACCATCTCCAAGAGGAGGAGGAAAAGGATGGAGATGATTTGGATCTTAAAATTTTGGGAAATGTACTGAATTGTTGAAAATTATTATTACATGTAATTGGAAAAATAAATTATCTTTGAATAATAATAATAACAAAGAATGTAGGAGATAGAAATATTAAAGCTAAAAGGGTGAACCTTAGGACTAGAGCAGAGGATGCTAGAACTGGTTAAGGATCCTTAAAACGTAGAGTGTTCTTAATAAATGCTCATTCCCTTTCCTATCAGATACTTTCCGGCATGCCAGAATTAGATGGTTAGCAGGGTAGAGGTTCTCTCTCTGACAGACATAGAAACTAAAATTCCCTCCAAGGTCTCTTCTTCTAGCTCTGATATTTGATGTTCTAAGATCCCTCCCAGCTCTAACATTCTGCAAAGGTCTCTTTCAGCAATATTTTATATTTATATTCTATTATTATATTGTATATATAAAATATACTTATATATGTTATAAATAGTAAATAGACATATCTTGGGGGTACTCAAATTAACTTTTTGTGATAGAAGTTCATAAAAACATTTTGGATCCCCCTACCCTACATAGCTCTCAAGCCAACAAATACATACCAAATGCCTACTAGGTGCTGGGTTCTGTGTTAATGAAGAGCAAAAAGCAGCCCCTGGTCTCAAAGAGCTCACAACCCAATGGGAGAAACAACTATGAACAAACAAGACCCATGTACTTCTATGTGTGTATACATTACATTTCCAATTTGCTTTGGGGTTTTTTAAATGTTGTTGGTGATGGAATTCTGTTGTGCTCAAAGGAATAAAGAACTGGAGGAATTCCATGTGAACTGGAATGACCTCTAGGAATTGATGCAGAAAGAAAGGAACAGAACCAGGAGAACATTGTACACAGAGGCTGATACACTGTGGTACAATAGAATATAACAGACTTCTCTACTAACAGCAATGCAAGAATACAGAGCGAGGCTGAGGGACTTATGAGAAAGAAAACTTGCCATATTCAGAGGAAGAACTGTGGGAGGAGAAACACAGAAGAAAAACAACTGCTTGAACACATGGGCTGATGGGGATATTATTGGGAATGTAGACACTAAACGATAACTCTAGTCCAACTATCAATAATATGGAATTAGGTCTTGATCAATGATACATGTAAAACCCAGTGGAATTGTGTGTCGGCTAAGGGGGGGTTAGGGGGGCTTGAGGGAGAGGGAAAGAACATGAAACATGTAACTAGGGGAAAATATTCAAAATTAAAATTAAAATGACAAAAGGGAAAAAAAAAAAAAGGAGGGTATGCCCTTCAATTGGGGAATGGCTGAACAAACTGTGGTATATGCGGGTGATGGAATACTATTGTGCTAAAAGGAATAATAAACTGGAGAAGTTCCAGGCGAACTGGAGAGACCTCCGGGAACTGATGCAGAGCGAAAGGAGCAGAGCCAGAAGAACT
>NC_058132.1:93772595-93812094 GCF_016433145.1 Gracilinanus agilis
AGAGAGAGAGAGAGAGGAAAGAAGGAAGGAAGGAAGGAAGGAAGGAAGGAAGGAAGGAAGGAAGGAAGGAAGGAAGGACCATTTGGAAGACAAGAAGACAACCATAGGAGGTATGATAGTCCATTATTTGGCTACTTAAGTTATTCCTCTGCTCAAAAACTTTCAGTGACTCCCTATTTCCTCTTAGATGAAATGCTGACTTTCAACCCTGTCATTCAAGTCCCTCTATGATTTGGCAGAAATGAACCCTTCCAGCCTTATCTCATATTACTCCCTTTCATGGGCTTCCGTTCAAGCCAAAGTGGAGCATTCAGCTCATCTTCCCTTCTCCCACTTCAGACTTGCTCTCATGCCTGGGATGGAGTCCCTACAAAGCTCTGCCTATTGAGACTCTCCTCTTCCTCAGCTCAGATGCTGCCTTCTCCAGGAAGCTTCCCCACCCCCCAACCCCATCCCCTATCTGTGAAAGAGTTCTCCTCCTCAGGTTTTCCTCGTGGCCTCTCTGAATGTCTCCTGTGCCCTGATCAAATTCTCTTTTGTATCCTGCTTTTCTGGTGTGTTGACATTGTCTCCTCCCATTAAACTCCTTGTCTTGCTTCTCATGGCTTGAAGGAGAGCAGCTCATGGCAGGTTTCCTTTCTTTCTCTTTGAGCCAAACTCCTTGCCTTTTTCCACCCCTCCCCAGTTTCCTCTGGGAAATCTCAGCAGATAACTAGCATATTGCATATGACATGTAGACACATAAGCCTGATAGCTAATAGCAGTTGACAGAGCTCTGGGCTTGGTGTTAGGAAGTCCTGAGTCTAAAACCAGCCACAGATACTAGCTCTCTGACCTGAAACAAGCCACTTAACCTCAGGCTACCTCAGTTTCTTCAGCTATAGAATGGGGATAATAATGGCCTCTACCTCACAGGATTGTTGTTAAGATCAAAGGAGATAACATAGTGCTTAGCACAGTGCCTACACAGAATGACATATAATATGCTATACTATTTCTACTACTAATAATAATCAAAATAATAATAATATAATGCTATAGTATAGCTAAGTAGCCCAATGAATAGGGCACAGGACCTGATGTCAGGAAGACTCATCACCTTGGGTTCAAATCCAGCCTCAGACATTTACTAGCCATGTGACACTGGGCAAGTCACTTAACTACATTTGCCTCAGTTTCCTCATTTGTAAAAATGAGCTGGAGAAGGACATTATCCATTATCTTTGCCAAGAAAACTCCAAATGGGGTCATGAAGAGTTGGACATGACTAAAATGACTGAATAACAACAATATGATATTACGATAATCATAAAAATTATTATCATCTCATATCCAGACACCTACAGAAGTGGATAGAAGGGCCCTGAGTTCTGTGCAAACACTCAAAGTAACAATACATAAGAGGTTCACAGCAGCCTTTTTTTTTCACCCCATAAAGCAGGCAAAACAAATATAAAGGAATCACACTATCTCATAAACACTGGTATGATGTTCCTACCTCTCTGGGGAGCTCCATTCCCATAACTCTCCCCCTCCCCATGCCCATACTTCCCCATAGTGGTCTAGATTCAAGGTGCCACTCTGTGGTTTAGATTGCCCTTGAAAGGAGAGAGAATAATATAACCTTCTTATGATTCCTGCTTTCCCCCCAGGGACTTACATGGGTACCCAGCCTGACAGTACTGCCCTGAGGGCTTATATATCTAACTAGAAGGAACTTTAGATGGCCAGAGAGGCAACATTTAGGCAACTGACTCTCTTTATCCTAACGACCCAGATCTGACGGTACTATGGAGGTAAGGAAAGAGGGCTTGTTAGTTCTCTTTTATAGACCCAGGACAAAGATAATTCCAGAAAAGAAAAAAAGAAGTAAATTGAACCAACCTGATTATCCTCAGTCATAAATTCTATCACTCATCCTCAGTGAGTGCCAATGGGCATGTCCATACCATCTGTAGGGAGATGTTATCAAAGATCCAGACAAAGGCTCACCTTCCTATAACCTTACCAAGCAGAACAGGAAACTCCCCTCATTTTTTTTTTTATTAAAAACAAACAAAAAAAATCCTTTACCTTCCATCTTAGAATCAATACTATGCACTGGTTCCAAGGCAGAAGTAAGAAATGGGGGTTAAATGACTTGCCCAGGATCACACAGCTAGGAAGTGTCTGAGACCCGATTTGGACCCAGGACCTCCGGTCTCTAGGCCTAGCTCTCAACCCACTGAGCTACCTAACTGCCCTCAGAAACTGTCCTTATTAACAACTTACAGAAGATACTGATTCTATGCTTCTTTCATTCTGTGTTTCTAACAGCTTATCATACTAATATTCTAGAATTCTATGATTTTATGATATTATAATTCTAAGATCACAGCCATCTAAGATTCTTGATTTTTATGACCTTCTTGAGGTCTTCACAAATGCCATCCCTCCTCTCTCTTTCATGACTGGGTAGCCCTTGTTATCCCTAGCCCTCAGTAGGCAATCTCTCCCCTTCTCTCTCTCTCTCTCTCTCTCCTTCTGTCTCTGTCTGTTTGTCTGTCTGTCTCCCCTTCTCTGTCTCTCTGTCTCTCTGTCTCTCTATCTCTCTCTGTCTCTCTCTCTCTCTCTCTCTCTCTCTCTCTCTCTGTCTCTCTGTCTCTCTGTCTCTCTCTCTGTCTCTCTGTCTCTCTCTCTCTCTCTCTCTCTCTCTCTCTCTCTCTCTCTCTCTCTCTCTGTCTAATACAGACACCACACCTACATCATAGGGTTTTGTGAATTGATTTGGTTCCCTCCAACTTGAGGGTAAACTCCTTCATGCCACAGATATTAAGATCATAGGAAAAGAGCCAGAAGTGATCTTATAAATCACAAAATCATAGACTGAGAGTTGAAAGAGACCTTAAAAGGTCATTGAATATGGACCCTTCATTTTACAGATGAGGAAACTAAGACTCAGAGAGGTTAAATGAGCTGCTTCAGGGCCCCTACCTGGAAAGTGTTCACACAAGTCTTCTTGACTCCATCAAGCTTCTCTTCACTGCCCCATGCTGCCTTGAGCCCATTGAATAGTGGTCGTCTAGTCCAAGTCCCACAATTTATGAATGGAGATATTGAAACACAGTGACAGTAGTAAGAGGAAGTCAATCAACCAATGAGAAAGCATTACTGGGCTCTGACTATGTATTAGGAATTGAGGATAAAAAGAGAAGAAAGAAAGGAAGAAAGGAAGGAAGGAAGTAGGAGAGAAGGTTTGAATAGCTTCTGTGGGGAGTGGGACCGAGATCATTTAGGAAGGAGAACTGAGATTTGCATGTAGGCCCTCTGGACCATATAACTGACAATCAATAAAGATTTCTTGAATGAATGAATGGATGAGGTCTGTTAATAAATAGTGTCTGAGGGGCAGCTGGGTAGCTCAGTGGATTGAGAGTCAGGCCTAGGGACAGGAGGTCCTAGGTTCAAATTTGACCTCAGACACTTCCCAGCTGTGTGACCCTGGGCAAGTCAGTTGACTCCCATTGCCCACCCTTACCCACTCTTCCACCGAGGAGCCAATACACAGAAGTTAAGGGTTTACAAAAATAAAAAAATAATAAAAAATAGTGTCTGAATGTTCGACCCCATGCACAGAGCTGTAGGCAAGGCCAGGGCATATCCTTGACCTAAAGAACTAGCTGAGGGGACTCAATACTCACATGAATGACTGTATATATTTTTCCTTTTTCTAGATCTTCCTGCTGCTGCTGACCAAATAATTTCCCCATTTTCTGATCTTGTCAAGCTGCTCCAAAAACCTTCAGTCACTCTCTGTCACTTATGAGACAAAGTATAAACGGCTTAGCTTGGCATTCAAGGGCCTCTATCTGCCTTTCCAACTTTGTCTCCTTCATATATTCCTCTTCATATATTCTATGATCCAGTTAAATTGAACAACAACCTGTTCCCTAATCTCATTTTATCTCATCCTATCTTCAGCTTTAAAGGGCAACGTGGCACCATGGAAAGAAGCCTGGCTCTGGAATAAGAGGGCAGGAGTCAAATCTCACCTTTGACAAATACGGGAGTTTGATTAGACAGCCTCTGAGGTGGCTGCTGCCTGCTCTAGGTCTAGAGTCATCTTCCCCTCTCCTGCCTCCTTGTCCAAGCACAGCCCCCATCCTTCCATGCTTTGGGCTCATATTTTCCATATTTCTTTTTTTTAAAAACCTTTACCTACTGCCTTAGAATCAATGCTGTGTTCTAAGGCAGAAGTGCAATAAGGGCTAGGCAACGGGAATAAGTGACTTGCTCAGGATCACATAGCTAGGAAGTATGTAAGAGCAGACATGAACCCAGGACCTCCCCTTGTGGCTCTCAATCCACTGAGCCACCTAGCTGCAACCTCCACCCCCTCCCCGCTATCTCTTTCTGCTGAAATTCTTTTTTCTCCAAGACTCAGCTCAGATGGCACCTCTTCCATGTTGCCTTCTCTGAATTCTCCAGGTGAAAGTATGGAGAGGCAGCCAGCTGATGTAGTGGATAGAGCATTGAGCCTCGTATCAGGAAGAGCTGAGTTCAAAATCTCTCTTGAACACTTATTTACTAGCTATAAGACCCTGGGTCACTAAACCTTCTTTAGTTTTCCTCAACTACAAAACGGGTATAATAAAAACATCTATTTCCTAAGGGATATTGTGAGGATCAAATGAGATAATATTTGTAAAGTGCTGAGCAGAGTTCCTGGCAAATAGCAGTAATTTAATAAATATTTGTTGCCTTCCTTTTCACATTTTCTTTGACCCTTTCTTCAACATCCTCTCCTTTGCTTCCATCATTTCCTTCCTTCCTTCTTTTTCTTTCTTTTTTTTCTCTTAGAATTGAGACTAAGTGTCAGTTACAAGGCAGAAGAGCATTAAGGACTGGGCAATTGGGGGTTAAGTGACTTGCCCAGGATCACAAAGCTAGGAAGTGTCTGAGGTCAGATTTGAACCCGGGACCTCTTGTCTCCAGGCTTGGCTCTCTATCCACTGAACCCCTCCTCTCGTTTTTTACCTTTGATCCTACTCTGTTGTATGGAGAGCACATCCCCCATCTCATTAGGTGGTAAAGTCCCCAAGGACAGGAGGAACTGTGTCATCCCTTTCTTATCTGTAGGATTGAGTACAGCCCCCAGAGATGTGCGCGGAATCAAATCGAATTGCTTCTCATCTCTTCTCTGCCTCCCTGGCTCTTGAGGAGGGCTCTTCTGGGTGAGGCAGCACTATTGATCCCTAGACTGTTCGACTCCCTCCCCTAGAGCCCCAAGAGCCAAGCCTGCAAGGCAGAGCCCATAATAGAGCAAAATGTCATTTTTACAAGCCACTTGTGCAAACGCTCAGACTGTCTGCCTCCCCACCAGACTCTGGATCCTGAGCAAGAGTGAAGTACCTGCAGCTGCTCTCCAGGGCCAAGGGAAGGTGAGAATCCCTTCCACCTCCCCATTCCACAAGGGAGGAAAGAGATGGAGAGAGAGGGACAGAGCTTCTCTCAGGATGGAATACCCTGAAGGAGGATAGGGAGGGCAACGCTGAGGAGGAAGAAATGCCAACTTGCGTGGAAGGGAGATGAGTAAGAGAACCCTTCCTGGGGAGGCTGGAATATCGTCCTGCTGACTCTCCTGAGTCTGTTTGGAGCCAATGACTCGGTCTCTACTGGTATGGACCCCTCTAAGAAATTCTGGGGATCAACTGTGGTCTTGCAATGGGTCATTTCAGGAAATGGGGAAAAAAGGAAGTTCCATGAAGCCAGGGACAGTTTCTCAAGGAAACTTTGTGTCTCCCTCAGTTACAATGTTCTGCATAGAGCATATAATAAAGATACATTCATTTTATTTTATTTCTCCCTAGTTACATGTAAAAACAGTTTCCAACATTTAAAAAAGAATTTTGAAGGGGGGGGGGCAGCTAGATGGCTCAGAAGACTGAGAACCAGGCCTAGGGATGGAAAGTCCTGGGTTCAAATTTAAACTCAGATACTTCCTAGCAATGTGATCCTGAACAAGTCACTTAATACCAATTACTTAGCCTTTATTGCTCTTCTGCCTTGGAACCAATACACAGTATTAATTCTAAGATGGAAGGTAAAGATTTAAAAAAATTTTTTTTAATCTCAAATTCTCTCCCTCCCTCACCCACTCCTGCTGAGATGGTAAAAAAAAATAAAATCTGTATCAGATTTTACATGTGTAATCATGTATGACAATATAGATGTGTTAGATAAAAGATTGAAGGACAGAGGGTAGGTAGGTAGTATAAGGATGATATTAGAAAATAAGTATTGTTTTATTAGTTTAAAGATAAGAAGCAGAGACGCTGGCTTGAGGAAGAATTGAAGTTTCAAATAGAGCTGAGAGAGAGTGTTAATTTCAACTGTTGGCAATTGTGACCATTATTCTATGACAGTTACACTCTGTGGCTGTGGCATTCTGGGAGGGGGCTTCTGGCAATTGACAGAGCCACACCCAGCTTCTTTATCTCTCAGAGCTAGAGAAGGTAACATCTTTGCCTCTCTCTCTCTCTCTCTCTCTCTCTCTCTCTCTCTCTGAGTGAAAGACTTGAAGGAGCGGAGCATTTTCTTTTCCAACTTAGGAAACACTATTCATTTATCTGTCACTGTCTATAGATTGGTTAAACTGTGAAAAGATCAAACAAAACCTGGTCTTTGGTTTGGATTCCGAGTCTGTGAAGGCTCAGAGTCCTAACTTGATTCTTGTGGAGACTCAACGAGATAGCCTTGGTTATCTTTATAACTTAAAGGCAAAGTTAAGAGTTAGAGTGGTTAGGACTTATGAGAAAGAACACTATCCACATCCAGAGAAAGAACTATAGGAGTAGAAAAACAACTGCTTGATCACATGGTTCAATGGGGACATGATTGAGGATGTAGACTCTAAACAATCACCCTAATGCAAATATTAATAATATGGAAATAGGTCTTGATCAATGGCACATGTAAAACCCAGTGGAATTTTGCATTGACTATGAGAGAGGAGTGGCGGGAGAGGAGGGAAAGAACATGAATCATGTAACCATGGAAAAATTAATTAATTAAATAAAATTTTTAAAAAAGAGAGACTATTGCAGTAGAGCTAAAGGAATTCTGGGGAACATAGTCCTGGGGTACATTTTCTAATTACACAGACCCTTCAATTAAAAAAACAAACTCTTACCTTCCACCTTAGACTCAATACTATGTATTGGTTCTAAGGCAGAAGAGTGGTAAGGGCTGGGCAATGGAGGTTAAGTGATTTGCAAAGAGAGAGTACCTTTCACCTCTACATTCATATAGACATCACGTGATGTCTATATGAATGTAGAGCTGATGCATATCGTGCATGTTGTGATGTTGTGAAGATAAGAATGACAAAGGAAAGTATTTGCTGAGAAGATATAGCATAAATAATTATTATAAAAACATCCTACCCTCCACCCCCCCACCCCACTCCCGACACCTTCCCCTAACCAAACTAAGATATGTACTCTCTCTTTGCAAATCTAAGTTCCTGGGGAACTTAAAGTACAGGGCACCTCCCAGTCTGTTCTCCCTTTGGAGAGGGTAGAGTCCTCCTGAAGTTCTCCTGACAGTCAGTGATTTTTGAGAGTTCATAGAAGCCACTTTCCCCCTGATGAGTATCTTCTACAGTCATCATTGTCCATATTTGTCTTTGGCATGAATGTGTCTCTCTGCTCTCCCCTGGATGTATTGACCCCTTCTGAACCAGTAGCTTTGATGATATGCAGGGGGGAAAGAAGAGAAAAGAGAAAATAATGGTCTCTCTCCCCCAAGATCAATTTCTTCTCAGGAGCCTGGATTCTTTAGCTCCTGAATTGGGAGTTCTCCATCACCTGATGACATGCAGCTGATATCTAGAGGCATAGTCTGGGCAACTAGGTGGAACAGTAGGTAGAGTTCTGAGCCTGGAGTCAAGAAGATAAATCTTTCTGAGTCCAAATCAAGCCTTGGACACTTGCTAGCTGTGTGATCCTGGACAAGTTATTTCATCCTGTTTGCTTCAGTTTCCTCATCTGGCAAGGGAGCTGGAGAAGGAAATGGAAAACCATTCTAATATCTTTGCCAAGAAAATCTCAAAAGAGCTCACAGTGTATTGAATTTGACAGGAAAAAAAACCCACTAGCACTAGTCAACAAGAACATTAAGGAGCAAGGCTAGCTTGTTTACTTAATTACATGCTTCCCTTCCTCAACTAACTGAAGAGAGGTTCAAACTGATGAAAGGATCACAGAATGTAGTGGATTTTGGTTTTTGAAATTTAAAAATCCAATCATATCTTTTGATTGATTGATAGATCGATCAATTCGAGGTGGGGATGCCAGTCCTAAAGAGACGGAGAATAAGGACTCACATATGCAAAAATACTTATGATAGCACTTTTTATGGTAATAAAGAACTGGAAATAAATTAAGAGCTCTTTCTTTAGGAAATTGTGATCTATGATTATATAATGGGCTCATAATGGAATATAATGTGGTATAATTTCCTTTGCCACATTATTGTGGCATAAGAAGTAATGAATATGAACAATTCATAAATGCTTTGGAAGCGGTATATGAATGGATGCAGAATGAAAGTAGAACCAGAAGAACAATTTACATGAAAATCCCAAAGCTGAAGGGGAAAATGACAATAAAATACTTTAGAACTGATAAATGCAAGGATCAGTCATAACCTCAAAGGACCAATGATGAAGCTGGTCTCTTGACTCTTGGCCTGGAGGTGGTGACTAAAAGAGAAGAATGGTGCATCTATTTCTAGATGTGGCCAATTATTTACTTAGCTTGATGATGTTGATTTTTTTTTTCCAAAGGAGAATACTATTGGTGGCCAGACGAAGGGAGAGCGGAATTAGTTAAAGGGAATTGACAGAGATTTTTTAAAAAAGTAAGCATTTATAAAACAAACTAAAAAAAAACCACAACAAACAACAAAACAGTTCAGAATGAGATGCAGAATGAACTGAACAAGTTCATCACTAACTTAACAGAATTTAATACTGTTTTCCGGTTATGTATGCAGTCATGTCTGACTCTTCATTACCCCATGGACCATACTGCCCATGAGATTTTCTTGTCAAAAATAATTGGAGTAGTTTACCATTTTCATTTTATTCACATACATTTTTATTTAGTTTAAAAGGTTATGTCATTTTTTACATGGTGATATAATTTTTCATAATTCTTTTCTGACATTTTGTGATCCATATTCTCTACCTTCCTTCCTCTCTTCCTCCCTCCCCAAGATGGGGATGTACATGTGCTATCATATATATTTCCATGTTCATCAATTACACTAAAGAAAAATTCATGGAGGAAATAAAGTAAAGAATGATATGCCTCATTCTGCATTTAGACTCCATCATTTCCTTTATGGCAGATGGGAAGCCTTTTTTGTCATGAGTCCCTTGGAGTTGTCCTGGATCCTTGCATTGCTGATAAAATTCACTCACAGTTCATCATCATACATTATTATTGTTACTGCGAATAGTGTTCTCCTGGTTCTGTTCACTTTATTCTGCATCACTTCAGAGAAGTCTTTCCAGGTTTTTCATGATCATCTCATTTGTCATTTCTTATGACACAATAGTATTCCATTACAATCATATTCCACGACTTGTTCAACTATTCCTCAATTGATGGACATCCCTTCACTTTCCAGTTCTTTGCTACTGTAAGAAGAGCTACTATAAATATTTTTGGACAAGTAGGTCCCTCTCCACTATCTTTGATCTCTTTGGGTTACAGACTTAGCAATGGTATTGTTCAAAGAATTCACAGATTTTGATGGCCCTTTGGGCATGGTTACAGATTTTGATTTGCATTTTCTTCTCCAATGGATTAAGGCAAACAAAGGTTAAGTGATTTGTCCAGGGTTACATACCTAGTAAGTATCTGAGATCAGATTTAAACTCAGGTCTTTCTGACTCCAGGATCAGCACATTATCAACTGAACCACCTACCTGCCTTTAATAGATCCTTCATTAAAAACAAACTATGTAACAAAAGTTCAATTTTATATATTTTTTTTGTTTCTTGTGTTTGAATGTTTGTGTCTGTTGATAACTAAAGTCTATAATTTTTAAAAAAGGGTTTAAAAAATAAAAAAGAAGGGGAAAACCTGGTGACACTTCTTGGTTGTGTGACCCTGGACAAGTCACTTGACCCCCATGACCTAGCCCTTACTGCTCTTCTGTCTTGGAACCAATACTTAGTATTGATTCAAAGATGGAAGAGAAGGGTTTAAAAATAAAATCAATAAGAAGACTCTAGAAATCATTAACAGCTGATTCAGAGTATGTTGACCCAGTGCTAGACTTATGTAAACACATTGATTTTTCTTCTGCCCATTAGGCAGCTTCAGCCCTTAGATCTTGCTGAACCTGGTGCATTTCCTGGGACTCCAGCTCTTCTTTGGGGCTCTCCTAGGAGATTCTTTGGTCCCAAGGGCTTCTACTTTTTAATTCCTGAGGCCCAGATCTTCTTGGTCCCTGATCCTGCTTGGCTACTTCTATCCCTAATGACCATCCCATTTCTTTGGTTTCTTTTACTACCTCATCCTCAGACATACTCCACATGCCCAAGAAAACTTTCTAGAGTTTCTTTTTTTTTTTTTTAATTTTAAACCCTTAACTTCTGTGTATTGACTTATAGGTGGAAGATTGGTAAGGGTAGGCAATGGGGGTCAAGTGACTTGCCCAGGGTCACACAGCTGGGAAGTGTCCAAGGCTGGATTTGAAGGCTGTCTCTGGGCCTGGCTCTCAATCCACTGAGCTACCCAGCTGCCCCCTCTAGAGTTTCTTTTGAAAGAAAAGGAAAACATTCAGATACAAGGATAACACACCCAGGAAACATCATAATACAGGCAGATTAGATGATGCTTAACTCCTAAACTCTCCCACAGAAACAAAATTTCCTGGGCCTGTTTGTCTCATCCTGATGCTCTCTCCGGATCTGAATTCTTAAAAGTCTTCCACCAAAGGCTAGATGATGATTTCTTTGTCCCATTATAGTGGGATTCCTTTCGAGGGCCACTGAGGTCCCTTCCAGTTCTCCATTTCTGTGATCCTGTGAATCCATTACAGCCCCAGAGGAGAATATACTTGGACAGTTGGACTGAGCTCATTAGTCCACTCTCTGACCTGAGGCTCCCTTTCAGCCAGTCAGGAAGTCTCTCAAAGTGTGGTTCTTCCACCCTCATGACCATCTTCCTCCCTCCCTCAACAAAGGGGGAAAAAAAGAAAATGAACAAAGGTATGGCTTAGATCCCTCAGCACCCACAGCTTTTATGATGATGGGACAGGGAGGAAAAGAGGAAGGTGGAGGAGGGACAGAGAACTGAGCCTCACCTGGACAGGCAGTCAGAACACAGTTAGCAAACATGCAAAGCCTTACATTCGTAAACTTGACCCTCTATACTTGTGACTTCTGTGTTTGTCTCTCCTTCCCTTATTTATTCAGTAAAACTATTTTCTTTAAGCTCATTTTACATTTCTCTCAGGGCCAGGAGAGCCTAGGAACCATAGGATTATAGGTTGTGAGTTGGCAGAGACCTTAGAGGTCATGGAATCCAACTCACTCATTTTATACCAGAAGAAACAAAGCCAGAGAGATTAAGTGATTGGTTTAGGGTCACATAGCTAATAATCGCCAAAGGCAGGATTTGAACCCAAGTCAGATTCTTGCTTTCAAGTTTAACACTTAATCCACAGCACCCTATAACCTGTCAAATCCAGTGGCCAAAGAAAGGCTTGTAGCAGTCAAAAGAAAGAAGTTGCTACTTGAGGTGATCTGGTGGTACTGTATATTTATTGTAGACTAAAGAAAGTCTTTTGGAAAGGGATTGTTATCCCACCAAAACCACTGCCATCACTGTCTCCATTACCATTGCCATCATCTTCCTCATTGCTACCATTCAGAGAATCCTAAAATCTCAGAGCTGGTGGGGCCTCAAAAGGCAATCCATTCCCCAGACAGGAATCCTCCCTACCATATTCAGTTCAATTGAAAAACATTTACTAAGCACCTGCTCTATGTAGTGTCAATGGACACTAGGCAATGATGGTGAACCTTTTAGAGACTAAGTGCCCAAACTTCAACCCTTATGGGCATGTGAGCCCTCCTGCCTTACCCTAGATGGGGGGAGGCAGGAAGCTCTCCCATTGGGTTGCTGGGCAGAGGGCCAGGGGAAATGAGGAATGTCCTTAGGCATGTTGGAGAGAAGAAGGAGAGCAGCCCCCTTCCACAGGCATTTCCATAGTTTCCCTAACACATTGGATTACAAAATGCTCCCAGAGTTTGCAATGTACAAGTCACTGGCCTCCATCTTAAGACCGCTAATGACCAGGAGCTTATTCTCTTCTGAGATGGTCATTCCATTTTTGAATTTTTAATATGAAACTGTTTTTCTAAGTTTGCATCAATAATTGAAATGCAAGTTTCATTTGATTTAATTTTCTCAAATTATACTTTTGGTGTATTTTGTATATTTAATTGTTTTCAGTCACTTTTCAGTTGTGTCTGACTCTTCATGATTCCATTCGGGTTTGGTTTTGTTTTTTTGGCAAAGAAACTGGATTCTTCCTCTAGCTCATTTTACGGATGAGAAAACTGAAGCAACAAGGTTAAGGGACTTGCCCAGGGTCACACAGCTATAAGTATCTGAGGGCAGATGTGAACTCAGGTAGTCAGGTAGATGAGTTTATATATATATAATCCCTACATATGCATATGTATGTAGGGATTAAATTTAGGGGTTTGACTAAAATATGAGAGTTCTAAATTAATATTGTGGTCACCGATTAAGAAATATTATAGCTCAAGTCAAGTGACTTTTAGTGGCTTTTATTTACAAAGAGGTGGAAAGAGTGAAAGTAGAGAAATGTAAGAAGAGGGTATAGAAAATGTCTAGTCTATCACACTAAATATTGTTCTGATGTCCAGCTTAGCCCCAGCAGGGCTCATCAACCCTCAGCCAGAGGACCTGGTGATGTCTTATACAAAGGTTCCAGCAACTCAGCCTCCTTCAGGGGAAGGAGGCCTCTCTGGAACTAATCTCTCTGGAAGCCAGGAAGAGAAAGCCAGTTACTCACTCACCCAAGATGAAGTCCAAAGGAAAAGATCCAGGAGCAGTCCAAGAAGCCAAGGTCCCAAGTCGAAGCTGAGGTCCAAGTCCAAAGCCACTTCCAAGAGGCAGGTCACCAGCCAAAGATTCAAGCCCCTTGGACAGGAAGTTCAGGACTTTTTATAGTCCTTTTCCCATGTCCCTTCCTGTCCCTTCCCATCTTCACAGGGGCCAATCACACCTTCCAAATTGCCTAGCACTGCCCAGCGGGGCAGTGTTTATGGAATTCACACCTCTCATCCTCTGAAGGTGTCAACTCTTATCAAAGGATTCACAAGTTTCTGACTGAGTTAAAAAGGGTGGAGCTCTCCAAGTAAGTGATTTGTGAACTCCCTTAGTGTTAAGAAGGGGTGTTTAAGTTTTTGGTTGATTAATTAAAAATAGACAAAGAGAATAAAGAATTCCCTTTCACACATATATGAGTGTATGTATATATATACATATGTATGTATTACATATAAACTCTTACCTTTCATCTTAGAACCAATGTCATGTATTGGTTCCAAGGCAGAAGAGCAGTAAGGACTAGGCAAATGGGGGTTAAGTGACTTGCCCAGGGTCACACTGCTAGGAAGTATCTGAGGCCAGATTTTAACCCAGGATCTCCTATCTCTGGGCCTGACTCTCTACCTACTGAGCCACCTAGCTGCCACTCCCTTCTCTTTTTAAGCCCTACCTTCTGTCTTAGTATTTTACACGTATCAATTCTAAGACAGATGGGAGGTTATTTGGGCATTTGGGATTAAGGGACTTGCGCAGAGTCACAGAGCTAAGAAAGGAAAATTAGTATTCCTGACTTCAGGAGTGGCACTCTATCCACTGTGCCACCTGACTGCCCCAGCATGTCTAATACAAAGTTATTATTTTTTTAGTCTTAAAATAATTAGGATACTCTAGGCTTAAAAACAACAACAGGGCACTAGTTCTAGAGCATTATTAAGGAGATGGTTTTGTGTAGCACACCCTCTGGGATCACTCCCCTAATATGCACTAACTCTAGAAAGTTGGGTCCCCATTAGGGTGGCTGCTATGTTGAGTTCTAGAGTAATCCTATGGGTCACTATCCTAATATTGTAGCTTGTTAGTCCTCACCAGAAGGTTTTCCCTTAAAAATCAGTCAATAGATTCAATTAACTCCTTAGGAAAAACACTTATTTACTCAAATGACTTAGCAGAATAATAGTTATAAAGCAGAAACCTGGAGGATGTTCTCCCACCAATATGTACAGTCAATGGAGGGGTGGGAAAGGTGGCACAAGATTACAGCACAATATGTAAGGACCACATGTGGCAAAGGCAATTCATAACACTAGAACTACAGAACCTTCAAATCCCTCCTTGCTCCAAAGTATCTTCTTGAAGTTTGCTGTGGGGCATAGTACTCAAGTTTTCCTGATGCCAAATCCAATCTTCTGTCCATTATGTCATCTAGCTGCCACTGGCTAGTCAAAAAAAGATTTGATGTTACAGATGATCTCTAGGAGACTGCTCTAGGGGAAGTCGTTTAACCTTTATTTATCTCCTTTTCCTCAACTGTAAATTATTAATAATGGAACTTACCTCTCATAGTTGTTATGAGTACAAAACGAGATGATATTTGTAAAGTTCTTATTCATAGTGCCTGGAATATAGTAGACACCATATAGATGTTAGCTGTTATTGTTTTTGCTGTTTACATTGTCACCATCATCTTTCTTGGCTCTTTGTTGTTCAACATTTTTATCAATGATGTGGATGAAGGCATAGCCCACTTGTCAAATCACAAGATTCCCCAAAGGCTGCACGACAGAGGATAGAAAGAATTCAGTTGACAGGGTCAGGAGCTACAAAAATTATAACAGGTTAAAACAAAAGAACAAATCAAATAAGATGAAATTTAATTAGGATACAAGTAAAGTTCTGCACACGTTCAAATAATCAGCTCCATAAATACAAACTAGGGAGCTGTGGCTAGACAACAACTGTCTGTGAAAAAGACCTGTAGGTTTTAATGGACCTCCAAACTCAATATAACAGTAGGACATGGCAGTCAGAAGAGCTAATGCATCTCTGATTATATTTAAAGTGCATCGGGAGCAAAGGAGTTGAGAGACTCAATCTCTTCTGTTCTAGGAGGTCCCATTTGAAGTACTCAGTTCAGTTCTGGGTCCACATTTCAGAAAAGATATAGAGGAACTGGGCTACCACCATGGAGAAAGGGCTATAAAAGGACTAGACTTAAAGGGGATATGAAGCATGACATCACCTTGCCAACAAAGGTCTTTATAGTCTAAGCTCTGGTTTTTCCAAGAGCAATGGATGGTTTTAAGAGTTGGACTATAAGGAAAGCCAAGCTCTACAGAATCAATGCTTGAGAATTTGGTGGTGGAGAAGGCTTTTGAGAGTTCTTTGAATAGCAAGGAGATCAGATTAATCAATACTTAAGGAACTTAATTCAGACTAGTCATTGGAAGGGCAAATACTGAAATCAAAGCTTAAATACTTTGACCATATAATGAGAAGACAGGAATCAATGGAAAAGAAAGAGCTTGAAGTTGGGAAAGATTGAAGGCAAAAGGAAAAGAGGACAGGAGAGGATGGAATGGATTGATGGTGTCAAGGAAGCAATGAACATGAAATTGGGTAGACATTGAGAGATAGTAGAGGAGAGAAGGATCTCTTGTGTTATGGTCCATAGCATCACAAGGAGTCAGGTACAGAGCAGCTAGGTGGCACAGTGGATAGAGCAGTAGGCCTGAAATCAGGAGGACCTGAGTTCAAATCTGGCCTTAGACATTTCCTACCTGTGTGACCCTGGGCAAGTGACTTAACCTGAATTGCCTAGCCCTTGCCCTTCTGTCTTATGTTTATTATTAAGACAGAAAGTAAGAGGTTTTTTATTAAAGGGTCAGGCACAACTGAACAACAACATGAAAGAAACAATGGGTAAAAGTTGTAGAGAGGCAGATTTAAGCTTGATGTAAGGAAAAACTCCAAATGATTAGAATGATCTGACAGTGGAATGTAAATCTATTATGTACAACTTGTTTTCCTTCTGAAATTTATAATAAATTCAATCTGCAATTTTTTTACTAAATTTTCTTTTTCTAATTCCAAGTAGGAACAATTTTTGACAATTGTTTCTTTTTCCTTCTTCCTTCCTTCCTTCCTTCCTTCCTTCCTTCCTTCCTTCCTTCCTTCCTTCCTTTCTTTTTCTTTCTTTCTTCCCTTACTTTCTATCTTAGAATCAATACTGTGTATTGGTTCCAATGCAGAAGAGTGATTAAGGGCTAGGCCAGTGATGGCAAACCTATGACACACGTGTCAGCAGTGACATGCATAGCCATTTTTGATGACACAAAGCTGCATGTGGCCGCATACAAAGAAGTATGGGGCCGCATGCCAAGGATGAAACATTTGCTGTAGTGCACTATAGATGACAATTCTACCTATATTAATTTACTTATTTTGGTTTATTAAATACAGTTATATATTATAATTATACATTTTTTGTATTTAAACTATAAGTATAGTGAAATTATGGTTTTTTTCTCGAAGTGACACACCACATGAGTTATGCTTGTTTTTTTGGGCAAATTTTGACACACCAAATTCAAAAGGTTGCCCATCAGTGAAGGCAATGGGAATTGAGTGACTTGTCCAGGGTCATACAACCAGGAGGTATCTGAGGCCAGTTTTGAACCCAGGAACTCCAGTACCTGGCTCTGAATCCACCGAGCCACCTAGCTTCACCCTTGACAATTGTTTTCTTATATTTTGTGATTCAGATTCTCTCCCTCCCTTTCTCCCCTCCCTTCCCAACGTGGGAAATAGTTTGACATACATTATATCAGTGCTCTCATGCAATAGGTATTTCCATATTCCTCATGTTGTGATTGAAGACACATATCACATATGCAATTAAAAAAAACCTCATCTACATAAAATTTTCAAGGCTTTCCAGTTACTCTTTAGTTCTTTTTGGTCTTCCTTATTCTCTCTCCTCATTTGGAGGGGACTCAAAGGGTAGGAGAAGTAAGGAACCCTAACTCCTCTTTCTTACTTCCCCCAATTAAAAAGAAAACTTTAAATAATATACTTTGTCAAACAAAATAAATTCTTACTTTGGCTGTATCCAAAAATGTGTCTTATTCTGCACATTTAATCCACAGCCTCTCTTATCAAGAAACAGGTAATAAGCTTCATCATCAGTCCTCTTGAAGTGTTGTGGTCATTTACACGATTAAATTTCTGAAAGCTACTTGTATTTACAATGCTATTGTTATATAAACTGTTCGCCTAGTTCTGCCCACCTCATTCCTTTACTTTGCATCAGTTCATAAAGGTCTTCCCAGATTTCTCTGAAACCGTCTCTTTCATTATATATATATATTTTTTAAACCCTTGTACTTCGGTGTATTGTCTCATAGGTGGAAGAGTGGTAAGGGTGGGCAATGGGGGTCAAGTGACTTGCCCAGGGTCACACAGCTGGGAAGTGGCTGAGGCCGGGTTTGAACCTAGGACCTCNAAACAATGGGTAAAAGTTGTAGAGAGGCAGATTTAAGCTTGATGTAAGGAAAAACTCCAAATGATTAGAATGATCTGACAGTGGAATGTAAATCTATTATGTACAGCTTGTTTTCCTTCTGAAATTTATAATAAATTCAATCTGCAATGTTTTTACTAAATTTTCTTTTTCTAATTCCAAGTAGGAACAATTTTTGACAATTGTTTCTTTTTCCTTCTTCCTTCCTTCCTTCCTTCCTTCCTTCCTTCCTTCCTTCCTTCCTTTCTTTTTCTTTCTTTCTTCCCTTACTTTCTATCTTAGAATCAATACTGTGTATTGGTTCCAATGCAGAAGAGTGATTAAGGGCTAGGCCAGTGATGGCAAACCTATGACACACGTGTCAGCACTGACATGCATAGCCATTTTTGATGACACATAGCTGCATGTGGCCGCATACAAAGAAGTATGGGGCCACATGCCAAGGATGAAACATTTGCTGTAGTGCACTATAGATGACAATTCTACCTATATTAATTTACTTATTTTGGTTTATTAAATACAGTTATATATTATAATTATACATTTTTTGTATTTAAACTATAAGTATAGTGAAATTATGGTTTTTTTCTCGAAGTGACACACCACATGAGTTATGCTTGTTTTTTTGGGCAAATTTTGACACACCAAATTCAAAAGGTTGCCCATCACTGAAGGCAATGGGAATTGAGTGACTTGTCCAGGGTCATACAACCAGGAGGTATCTGAGGCCAGTTTTGAACCCAGGAACTCCAGTACCTGGCTCTGAATCTACTGAGCCACCTAGCTTCACCCTTGACAATTGTTTTCTTATATTTTGTGATTCAGATTCTCTCCCTCCCTTTCTCCCCTCCCTTCCCAACGTGGGAAATAGTTTGACATACATTATATCAGTGCTCTCATGCAATAGGTATTTCCATATTCCTCATGTTGTGATTGAAGACACATATCACATATGCAATTAAAAAAAACCTCATCTACATAAAATTTTCAAGGCTTTCCAGTTACTCTTTAGTTCTTTTTGGTCTTCCTTATTCTCTCTCCTCATTTGGAGGGGACTCAAAGGGTAGGAGAAGTAAGGAACCCTAACTCCTCTTTCTTACTTCCCCCAATTAAAAAGAAACTTTAAATAATATACTTTGTCAAACAAAATAAATTCTTACTTTGGCTGTATCCAAAAATGTGTCTTATTCTGCACATTTAATCCACAGCCTCTCTTATCAAGAAACAGGTAATAAGCTTCATCATCAGTCCTCTTGAAGTGTTGTGGTCATTTACACGATTAAATTTCTGAAAGCTACTTGTATTTACAATGCTATTGTTATATAAACTGTTCGCCTAGTTCTGCCCACCTCATTCCTTTACTTTGCATCAGTTCATAAAGGTCTTCCCAGATTTCTCTGAAACCGTCTCTTTCATTATATATATATATTTTTTAAACCCTTGTACTTCGGTGTATTGTCTCATAGGTGGAAGAGTGGTAAGGGTGGGCAATGGGGGTCAAGTGACTTGCCCAGGGTCACACAGCTGGGAAGTGGCTGAGGCCGGCTTTGAACCTAGAACCTCCTGTCTCTAGGCCTGGCTCTCACTCCACTGAGCTACCCAGCTGCCCCCCCATTATTTTTAATAACACTTTAATACATGTATCCTTCAGTGAGGGTGAAAATAGCATCAAGGTCAGCTACTGCACTGAGTAAATTATTTAACTCAGAAAGGTTATAATCCAAACCTGAAGTGGAGGGATAGCTGGTGCATGACTTTCTATTTGCAGATGAATGTGTACTCAACACAGCCTCTGAGTCTGAGATTCAGCAAAGGATGAATTGATTCTCTGCTGCTTGTGCTGATTTTGGTCTGACAACAAATAAAAAATCAGAGGTTCTCTGTCATCCAGCACCTCACCATCCATATGTGGAGCCATCAGTAACAATTAATGGGGAAATTTGAAAAGCTTATGGATAAATTAACTTCTCCTGGCAGTATACTTTCCAGGAATGCACACATAGATGATGAGGTTGACACATGCATTGCCAGAGCTAGCTCAGTATTTGGGAGGCTCCAAAGGAAAGTGTGAGAGAGAAGAGGTATTAGATTGTCTACCAAACTGAAGGTCTCTATAGTCATTTTATCGACCTCGTTATTGTATGCCTGTGAAACCTGGACAGTGTACAAGGGCCACATCAGGAAACAGAATTGCTTCTATTCTCATTGTCTTGGGGAAATTCTGAAGATCACCTGGCAAGATAAAGTGTCAGACACTGAGGTAGGTCCTCTCTGGAGCTGAATTGTCAAGCATTCAGACTACTGCAGATGGAGCACCCCCAGTGGGTTGTTCAAATGACAAATACACATTTTCCTAAAAGACTATTTTTGGAGAAGTTCCACAAAGCAAGCACTCACATAGAGGTCAGAATAAGTGATACAAGGACACTCTCACGGTCTCTCTGAAGAACTTTAGTATCGATTGTGAAATATGGAAGACACCAGCATAAGACCATTCTGCATGGCATGCCCACATCAAAGAAGGTGCTGTGCACCAGGAGCAAAGTAAAATTGCAATAGCTTAAAAGAATGAGATTTGCAAATTTAGAGACATCATCATCCTGAATGTTCATATTTGTGCCCATCCCATGGTAGAACCTTCTGAGCTCATATTGGTCTAATCAGCTACAGTTGGACACACTATACACTGACCCTGACATAGTAATGTCATTCTGGTCCCCTGAGTACAACCAACCATAATACATTTATATTCCAGCCTTCCCCAGTTGATGAACACCCCCACTGTTTCCAGTTCTCTGCAACTACAAAAAATTATTATAAATATTTTTGTACATACAGGTCCTTTTCTTCTTTCTTTGATCTCTTGGGACATAAGCTCAGTCAAAGGGTATGCAATGTTCAGTGACTTTCTGGGCATAGTTCCAATCTGGTTTCCTGAATGACTGAACCAATTCACAGCTCTACCAGCAGTGTACAAATAGACCTACTTTCCTGTAACCCTTATTATCAGATGTTTTCAAGAAACTGGATGACCACTCACTGGGGATATTGCTTAAGGAGAATCCTTAGTCAAGTATAGGTTAGATGAGACTTTTTTATTTTTTAATTGCATTTTATTTTATATTTAATTCCAAATTCTCTCTTTTTATCCTTCTCGTACTCCATCTACTGAGGAGAGAAAAACAAAACCCATTACAAATATGCATAGTAATGCAAAACAAATTTCCACATTAGCCCTGTTCACAAAAAAAAGAAAGAAGGAAGGAAGGAAGAAAGAAAGAAAGAAAGAAAGAAAGAAAGAAAGAAAGAAAGAAAGAAAGAAAGAAAGAAAGAAAGAAAGAAAGAAAGAAAGAAAGAAAGAAAGAAAAAATGTTTCCATCTGCCCTCAGAGTTCATCAATTTTTTATACAGCAGTGGATAACATACTCAACTCAGTAATGTCTAAGATCCCCTTCAGCCTTTTTCAGTGAAGCTAATTCTGTGAAGCATCTGCTACCCACAATGCATTGGATAGTGCCTGCTACATAGTAAGTGCTCAATAAATGTTTACTGCTGACTGCTTGATCACTATATGCTGGACATATAAAGGCAAACAGTGAATAGTCCCTGCTCACAAGAAATTTGCATTCTGCTGGAGTCACATGTCAGGATAAACATGAGCATTACTTTAATGCTAGAAGGGAACCCAGATGTCATCTAATCCAACCCCTGATTCCATTCTGTTTTGCGTAGGAGAACACTGAGTCTCAGAGATAATAAGTGATTTGTCAGAGTGGCAAATGACAAAGCTAGGATTTGACATTGTGTCCCATACTCCAAGTTCAGCACCATTTTCACTGCACCAAGATCATCCCCTATCTTTCAGCTAGATTGCTTTTCCTCCATATTTTCAATCAAAGAGACTGGTCACCAGGAAAGCAGAGGAGGCTGCTGGACAAATTCTAGAATGATGTGATAAGGGTCTAAGGTTCCTCCATTGAAAGGATGAATGGTTGCAAGATATAACACCCATTTGACACGAACATCTATCGAATACACACTATGTAAAAAGAGTGCTGCGTGCAAGGCTAGGGAAAGATTCAGAGCCTGAATATTGAAACCTGAGCTTGTTCCCCATCCTGAGTTTCTGTTTCTTGTGTTAGTCACAGGATTTAGAACCAGAATCTGGTACACCTGGAAAATACCCTGGCTGTGGACTTAGATCCCATGTCTACTGCTTACCTAAATGACTTTGGACAAACTGCACATCTTCATCATAAAGATGGGGAAACTGAGGCCCAGGAAGACTGACATGCCCAAAGTCACACAGATAGAAAGCATCAGAGGCAGGATTTTTTCCTGGGTCATACTGCTTCCATACTCAAATTCTATAACTCTAATAAGTGAAACAGGAATTCATGAGAGACACCAAACTCAGGTTGGGATATGCGCTGACACTTACTGACTGTATGACCATGGGTAGGTGTTCTACACAGCCCTCTGAATGCTCTAAGCAGCCCTCTGAGTATTCTAGAAAACCCTCTGAGTGTTCTAAATAGACCTCTGAGAAGTCTAGATAATTCTCTTAATGTTCTAGATAGCTTTCTGAGTGCTCTAGGCAGCCCTTCTGAGTATTCTAAATAAACTTCTGAGTGCTCTAGGCAGCCCCCTGAGTGCTCTAGGTAGTCCTCTAAGTGCTCTAGGCAACACTTTGAGTGTTCTGGGCAAGCTTCTGAATGTTGTAGGCAACCCTCTGAATGTTCTAGACAACCTGTGAGTGTTCTAAGTAGCACTCCAAGTCCTCTAGGCAGCCCTCTAAGTGTTGTAGATAATGTGCTGAGTGTTCTAGGCAACTCTCTGAGTGCTCTAAGCAACCCTCTAAAATGGAAATAGCAACTTTGCTTTGGTAAAGGGGATTTCCTCATCAGAGAGTTTCTATAGCAAGGAAACCATAGGTTCAGTCTGTAGTTCCTAATATGATCATAGATTTTAAAGCTAGAGACCTTATTTTACAGATGAAGAAACTGAGTCCTCAAGAGGTAATGTGACTTGCCCAAGTTCCCCTGGGATACTAAGTAATAAAGTTGGGACTCGAGCCTTGGTCCTCTGACTCCAAATGTAGTGCTCTTTCTAATGTATCAGGATATATTGAGATTAAGCCAGAAACAAGACATTTAGATGAGAACATCTAGAAGGTATTTGATGATTTTTTAGGTTAGAGCTCAAGAAAGGAATCAGGACTAGAGATATAGATTTCCAAGTCACTCTCAATGAGCTTCTAGTTGAGGGGCCATAGTTTTTTCCACAATCCCTGGGCTACTTTAAGAACCAAAAACATCTTCCTAAATGAGTCGGTATCTTCAAAAGAGAAAGCCAATCTGGGATTCCCCCTAGAATATGCAATAGGGAAGTCTGGGCACCACTGAAACAGCAATGGTTGATATGAGTAAACCTAAGGGCCTTCGAAGGATGCCTAAAATGGTAAAACAGACTGATTGTGCTATTTTACACAATTGCTTTGGAGGGCTGGGAAAACCTGCTGCTTGAGTTTATGTTGTGGAGGTTCATAGACATTTTTAAGGAAAAGGGATGGAGATCATCCCAATCAGGTTCCCCCCTTTATTTTCCCTGAGAGTCTATACCCAGACTATCCACAAGCATTCATCTTGTTTTTGTCTTTTGTCATATGGAGTTTATTGTTTAAACCTAAGTTCAAGACTTTACATTGATCTCTATGAACTTTGGTCCAATTATATGTAGCTAAATGTTCTAACCAGTTAAGATCTGTATGGTTGCTGATTCTATTCACCACTTCAGTGATCTCTCCCAGCTTCGAGTCATCCACAAATTTGATAAGCCTGCCATTGTACAATAACTTGGGGATTCTGTGGAGGTTGATAAAAATAGAGGTGTCCTAAAAAGGATCCAGGGGTATGGACTTCTGCCCTCCATGGTCCATGAAAGCTAAGGAGGCCAGTGGAAGAGTTTTCCAGGTGGCAATAGTTTGAATGAATTGGGAAGATGGAGCTTGGCTTCAAACTTGAATGAACTCATACAAGTATTGAATCCAACCTATCATTTCTACATGTCTTGTCTAGGTTGGTCTTTCTTCTGTTTCTCAATAGCAAAATTTGCAGAGTAAGAACCCAGATCTTGCTTCTCACTGGCCTTCTCCAGACCTTGTGCTGAGTTTCTCGTTTTGACCAAAGAGTCCATTACGTTTGTGGTTGAACTCTGCTTTTACCTCTACCTCTCTCCTCCAGACCAAGAGAGGGTTTAGCATACACTATGGACCTTCCTGGGTCAAATCCTATAACCAAGCCTGGCCCTGGGCCTGCCCATCAACTGGACTGTATAGAACAAGTACAGTGTTCTCATCTTCTAAGTGATATATAACTTCATTCATTTCATTAGTAATAATGATCAATGGCACAAAGCAAATGAAAGATACAATAGATCCTCCTTGTACTCTACTAAACACCTCCCTTCGACTGGACAGTGACCCATTAGTTATCACTCTTTGGGACCAGCCAATCAGCTTTGAATCCATCTAACCATTGAATCTAGTTCACTTTTCTCCACCTTATCCATAATGGTATTGTAAGAGACTATCAAATGCCTTATTGAAATTCAAGTGACCTTGGCATTGTCCTGCTTTTCCAGTCTAATGACAAATGAATTAAAAAGCATTTATCATGAGTTTATGGTATATCCATCCTGTCAAAGATACAAATACCAAACAATTCTTCCTCTCAAGAAGCTTATATTCTTTAAAAAAAAATTTAAAAAACCTTTATGGGGGAAGCTAGGTGACTCAATAGATTGAGAGCCAGGAGTAGAGACGGAAGGTCCTGAGTCCACATTTGGCCTCAGACAACTTCCTAGCATTGTGACCCTAGACAAGTCATTTAACTCCCAAGGCCTAGCCCTTACTGCTCTTCTGCCTTAGAACCAATACATAGTATTGATTCTAAGGAGGAAAGTAAGTGCTTTAAAAAATAAATAAATAAAAATAAAAAACTTTTACCTTCTGCCTTAGAAGTGATATTAAGTATTAGTTCCAAGCCAGAAGAATAGCAAGGACTAGGCAACTGGAGTTAAGTGACTTGTCCAGAGCTAGGAAGTATCTGAGGTCAGATTTGAACCCAGGCTCTCCCATCTCTAGGCCTGGCTTTTTATTCACTGAACCACCTAGCTGCTCCAAGAAGCTTATGTTCTAGAAGGGAAAGATAATAATACATATAGAGGGTGGTGGCCAGAGAGTGAAATTTTGATCTGGGAAGTCACAGGGATGATGAGTGGAGAAGCCACTGGGCAACTGATTATCAGGAATAAGACTGATTTGGTAACTTTCAGAGCAAGAGATGGAAACTGAGGTGGGAAGGGGTATACACATGTCAGCATGACAAAAGGATATCAAAGGAAATCAGAGTGGAACTGGAGTCGCCCAGATCAGATGAATTCCCAGTAATTGAGTATCTAGGTTACTAAGGCAGGAACAGGAGTGCCTGGTTAGAAGAAAGATGGCAGAATAAGGTCTTATCTACATCGGTCTCCTCCATACGATGGGATGGGATGAATGAAGCAATGAAGGCAACCAGCATTTGCTAAGCACCCTCAAGGAACTTACATTCTAATAGGGAAAGAGAGCACTGAGGAAATCTGGGTAGCATTGAAACAAAAAGCAAAAAGGAACTGAAAAGTAGGGGAGATCGATCAATCAATAAACGCTTATTAAACAACTATTATGAGCCAGGCACTGGACTGGGTGCTAGGGAAACAACAGAAGCAGAAAAGAAAAAGAGACCCTGCCCTCAAAGAGCTTAAATTCTAATAAAGGAAGATAGCACACAAAAAGTAAAAGTGGGAAAGATAAAGGTACCCCTCACAGGGGCACAATTTTAAAGTCCAGAAAGAACCTGGAGAGGAATAGTTTGGCCAGCCAAACCAGAAACTAAAAGGAGAAGGGAACAAAAAGCCAGCAGATCAGAAAGCAGGGATATGGCAAAGGGATGTTCTGGGATGTGAGGCCCCAGGCACAGAAGGAGGTAATGAAATAAAGAAGGAAGGAAAGAATGGATAACTGGAGATAAATGCCACTCTATCTCCCATCGTCTAGCCTTTACACAGACTGCTCCCTCCAGGGCCCTATGCCGGGAATGCCCTCCCTCTTCACTTCCACTTGGAAGAATCTCTAGACTCCTTCAAGACTCAGATCACTCACTGCCTCCTACATGAGACCTTTCTCCATCTCTCCATTGTTGGGGTCCTTCTCAACCAACCTGATATTATTTTGAATATGGTTTGCATTTATTTATCTCTGTCCACTATGCTAACCCTCCTCTGATAAGTGTGGAGGCCCTGGGATGGACAGTATTCTCCTTCCCGTCCCCCCCAGGCCACTGGTCCTGCTTCAGCTCAGCCCTCATAGCCAGTATCTTATAAAGGGTTAGCCATCTCTAGTACCCAACTGTTCCCCCAGATCAAATAGGCCAGTCTAGCTAAGGCAGCAAGACACCCCAGGGGAGACAGGAGGGCAGCATATGCCCGGGAAATCAAGTCATCACCATCCTGGCTATCTCTCCTGAGATCCTGATGGAGATAGCCAGAACGCTGCACCCAAGAGCCTTGAGAATAGCAGTGCTTCCAGCCCAGTGTTAAATGATTCACCCATATGCTTTTATCAGTAAAAATGACATCAGATACTTTGCTACTATGCTATAAGGACTAAAGGGCTCCTCCATCTGACTTACAACTGAAACCTTCCATATGTGTTGTTTCCCCCATTAGAAAGTGAACTCCCATTAAATCAATAAATACATGAATGAATGAATGAATGAATGAATGAATGACTAAATAGATAGATAAAGTGAACTCAGTGGATTCAGAGACAGATCTGGAGTTAGGAGGATCTGGGTTCAAATGGGGCCTCAGACACTTCCTAGCTATGTGACCCTGGGCATGTCATTTGACTCAATTACCTGGCCCCTACTGCTCTTCTGCTTTGGAAGTAATTGATTCTAAGACAGACTATTAGGGTTAAAAATAAATGAATAAATAAAGTGAAGCCCTTTGAGAGCAAGAACAGTTTTCTGTCCTTTGTAGCCACAGCACGTTGTCCATAAGAAACATTTAATAAAAAATACCTTAGGATTGGTCTCTTTTCATCCCCAGGACCTAGCACAATGCCTCCCCTCCACAGTAAGCTTGTTGAGTTGAATTGAATTGAATGAAGAGGTAGGTAGCTGTTGTGGGTGAAGAAAAGAGGAAGAGGGAGCCAGCACTGGTTGCAGAGTGAGCGTGGAGGTGGAAGGAGGGGAGGAGGGGAATCTGGTGGGACCCTGGGCATACCTAGAACATCCCAGCTATATGGCACTGATCGTGTTCACCGTGATCTAAGGTACTACCAGCATCCGTTTCCTTCTTCCACTCCTCATTCTGCTAAGGGTTTGACCAGTTTCCACCTAGGGCCCTCCTTTGCAGAGCAGAACCCTCAGTCACATCCTTCAGAGCCCAAACCTGAGCCATTTGCTAAGTAAGTAGGAGCCAAGTAAGTCTCCAGGGCCAGTGGAGGAGAGGAGACAAAATGCAATTTTTGATAAGTAAAGATAATCTAGTGTAATCTCTCCATTTTACATATGAAAGGACTGAGACCCAAAGAGGGAAAAGGACTTGTCCGAGGTCATAGAATACCAATAAGGTTCACTTTCTCTGCCAGTGGGAGCAGCCGTAGCGGTCTGGCTGGAGACTCCTCCCACCCTATAACCCCAGGCAGTCTCCCCGGCGTTCCTCTCTTCTTAGAGATCTCACCGCTGCTAGGGTTACCCCAGAAGTGACTTCACCACCCTGAACAGCCACTAGCCCATCCCCACCCCCATCCAGACACCCACTCCACCTTTCTCTCCTCCCTTCCCCTTCCTAGCGTCCCTTCCCCTCTCTAGCCTCCATCACCCCGCACCGCCAGCCCTGGAATTCCCCCTTTCCATGCTCACGCCTCCCCTCCCTTCTCCGTTCTGGCCCCCATCCCAGCCCGGAGGGTGCCGGGGGTGAGAAGTCAAAAAGCAAGAGCCTGGCTCCGCCCCTTCCAGGCCCCCAGACGATTTTGCCCCCCTCTCCTCTACCCTATCTCACCCGGACCGCCAACCGCCCCCCGCCCCTTCTCAGCCTCCTTCCCGCAGCCGGCAGAGCTGGGGAAAACTCCGGTGTCAGCTGCGGGGGCTCCAGACGCTTGCCTGGCCAGAGGAGGTGATTCAGACCCTGCCCCGGGACCCGGCCAGTCCCTGCTGGACTGGAGACACCTACAGGTAGGAGCCGCTGAGCACTCGCGGAGCCTGAGGACCTGCCCAGGAGGTAGGAGTGTCCGGAGAGTGTGCGGGACGGCCGCGGGGGTCTCTGGGTGAGTGCAAATGTGCGGTGGGGAGGGTAAGTGGCCTCAAGGTATGGGTGCACGGGATTTGGACAGGGAGCAGTGAGGCAGGGTGGGGAATAGTCCGAGTACATCGAGGCCACATTGTGACGTTGGGGTGTGTTGTGTGTGCGAGTTTGAACTTGGGCTCGTGTGTAAGTAAGTACAAGGCAGGTCTCCAGTGATTTTTCCATAGCGTAGTTGGAATGTGCTACATGTAATGGGGGGTTGGGGGGGACAAGTGCCTAGGGTGCAGATGGGTGGGGAGAGTAGGGGGAGGGGCTGGGGTCGTAGGTGCGGTGTGGAGGCATGGGATGGGAGCAGGGTGTCAGTAGGGGATATGTGCATAATGGGAAATAGGTGTATATTGTACATGGGTGGGCTTTGCCTTTTGGAACTATCAGGTCATAGATTATGGGCTAAAAGGGGCCTTCCCTTAATTAAAGATCAGAAAATTGAGGATCAGAGAATTTAATGACTTAAGTGACAAGATCCCACAGGTAATGGATGCCAGAAAAGGGTCTCTGATGATCAAACCAGTGCCCTGTGTGTAACTATGGGATGTACTTCCCACCGATGGGATTTGTATAGTAGGTTTGCATGTAATCTCACTTTGATTGTGTGTGTTTTAGACTGTATTAGTACACGCAGTAGGAGTGTAGTATCCATCATGTGTGGTGCTGTATATGTGATGGTGTGCATGTTCTAGAATAAAAATTGAAGGGTGTGTGTGTGTGTTTGTGTGTTCGTGTGTGTGTGTGTGTATTGAGGGTGGAGAGAACATCTACTTGGAGGCTTGCATTCATTAAAATTGTGGTTATAATAAGCAGGCATATAGTTCTTAAAGGTTTGCAAAGTGCTTTATATTATAGTATCCCATCTTGATCTCACAACAGCTCTGTGAGAAACTGAGGCTGAGAGGGTTTAATTGACTTTCCAGGGTCACACAGCCAGTAAGTGTCTGGGGAAGGTTTCAGGCTCGAGTCTTCCTGACTCCAGTGCATTAAATCACCCACCTGTGCAGATCCAAGTGCTTAGCTGGTGGGACAGAGGGTCCATGCCTTCATTATACAGAAGAGGAACTTAAAGGCCTGGGAGAAGGGACTTGCCTAGCGTCACCCACCAAGTCTGTGACTTTAATTCCATCTCTGCTAAGTAGACACAAGAACCTCATTTTACCAACACTGGTTAATCTAACAGTTGGCTTCATTTCCCTGGTATTGTTTCCCCATCTGTAAAATGAGGAAGTTGGACTAGATGATCTCTAAGCCCTCCTTAGACTCTCTACCTATGATGCTAGGAAATCACTTATTGGCTCCATCTTGTGAACATCTTCTTTTTTTTTTTATTAAACCCTTAACTTCTGTGTATTGGCTCCTTGGTGGAAGAGTGGTAAGGGTGGGCAATGGGGGTCAAGTGACTTACTCAGGGTCACACAGCTGGGAAGTGTCTGGAGCCAGATTTTAACCTAGGACCTCCCGTCTCTAGGCCTGACTCTCAATCCACTGAGCTACCCAGCTGCCCCCCTGAATATCTTCTATTAAGATGATGTCTTGGGAGGCAAGATGGAATAGGGGCTAGACAGCTAGACTCACAGCCAGGAAGATCTTGGTTCCAGTCCTGCCTCTGACACATACTGGTTGTGTGACTATTGGCAAACACTTAACCTCTTAACATCTCAGGCAACTTTGTCAGACAGCAAATTGCTGATCAAGGGCTGATCCAAATAGGGAGAAAGAGTTTGTTCACTGCAGTTTCCTATATACATGAGAAATCACGGGGCTAGGTTAAAAAAAAAAAAAAGACCTCCAGGTACACATTATTCCTTCAAGCCATCTCAGTGGGTAGAGAACTGGGAGATCTGAAGAAATCCTCAAATGAATTCATTAATTCAGTCAACAAATGTTTATTAAGCATCAATGGAATTTGGAATTCTATCAGGGGGCTAAAATACCAACAGAGATAAAAAGCTGAGTGCTACCGTGTTAAGAATGGGTTCATATCTCACCTCTGACACTTACTGCCTTTTCACAGACAAATTACTTCATCTCTTTGTTTGTTTGTTTGTTTTTAGAAACCCTTACCTTCTGTCACAGAATCAATACTAAGTATCAGTTCCAAGGCAGAAGAGCAGTAAGGGCTAGGCAATTGGGGTTAAGTGACTTGCCCAGAGTCACACAGCTAGAAAGTGTCTGAGACAATATTGGAATCCAGCTCCAGGGCTGGTGGTCTATCCACTGAGCCACCTAGCTGCCCCTACTTCATCTCTTTAAATCTCCATTTTCTCCTCTATTAAAATGAGGTCATTGGACTAGATGACCAGTAATTTCCCTTCCACTTCTAAGTTCTATTCAAGTGCTGAATTTGGAGTCAGAAGACTGGAAGGTACTACTTTTTACTATGTGACCCTGGGCAGATCACTCCCTCTCTCTCTGGACCTCAGTTTCCTCTATAAAATGAGAGAATCATTCTAGACGGTAATGGAAAGCACAGGACTTGAAGTCAGAGGGAAGAAACAAAAATGCCTCAATTCCAGCTTCTCCACAGTCTCTCTCTCTCTCTCTCTCTCTCTCTCTCTCTCTCTCTCTCTCTCTCTCTCACACACACACACACACACACACACACACACACACACACTCACTCACTCACTCACATACATACACCCCATTCAGAGTCAGACCCCAAGGTTCTCCTACTTCTAGAAATCCTCATCAATCCAAATGTCCCAGGTAAGGGGAGTGGGATACATTCTTTCTCCATTAGGTGAACCAGGCTAGCCTAGGAGCCTTTTTGTGAGATGAAAATGGAGGCCCAGAGAGGGATAAGAACTTGCCTAGGATCACACAGCTAATAAAGACTGGCAGGAGATGATGTCCCACCCTCCTCCCCAAGGAGTGTTTCTTGCCCAGCAGGGCAAGGTTAGGACCTGAGAATGACTAGGATTTCCCATTTAGGAGAAGGTAGTCTGGGAGCCCAAGGGGAGGGAGAGAATTCAGGACTGAGATCAGAGTAAATAGGAGCAAAGCTAAATATATCATTCTCATGGTTCCAGGCTTTGAGATTGGGGGGGGGGGGGGAGTGTGGTGGGGTATGCAAAGAATCTCTAACAAAACAGGGGTTTCTGCCTGACATGGATGTGTCCAGTTCTCAGTCTGGGACCCAGGAGCTACTGTCACCTGCCTAATGAATGAAGACTGTGGGCTCAGAGAGTAGATAATAGCAGGATATTATCAGAAGAAAAACTGTTTTCAAGATTCACACAAATAATTTACAGTTTTAATAATAGCTCCTATTTCCAGAGATCTTGGAGGCTTAGAAAGTGCTTTTCTCACAACAGCTGCAGATGGTTGGAGAGACAAGAAATGACATTATCTCTGTTTTAAAGAGGGGACTGAGGTCGAGAGGCAAAGTGACTTGCTGACGGGGACACAGCTAGTAAATGGCAGAGATGGGCTTTAGGAATTGGGAATTCAGCAGGTGACAGAACTTTCAGGCTTGGAGAACAGAATAAATAAGGAGACAGGAAAATGTGGGATATTTGTGGGGAACAGTAAGTCTTCTATTTCTGCTAAAATGTGGAAGGAACAAAGAAACGATGAAGAAAGGTATGGAGGGAGGGAAGGAAGGGAAGAAAGAAAAAAGGTAGAGAAAGAGGAAAGAGGGTAGGGAAGGAAGGAAGACAAGAAGGAAGGAAAAAGAGAAGGCAGGAGGAAAACATGGAAGAAATAAGAGGGAGAGCGAAGGAGAGAAAAGGAAGGAAGAAGGAAAGAAAAGAAGGAAAAAGGTAGGAAAGGAAGGAAGGCACTGTAAGAGCTGGGGATAAAATACAGACACAAAGAAAGATAGTCTTGCCTTCAAAGAGTTTATATTCTAACAAGGGGAAACGACACATAAATGGAAGATGGAAGGCAGAGGTGAGAAGAAAAAGAGGGTAAAGATACCTGGTTCAGGGGCATTACTTTAGAGTCCAGAAAGGCAAGAGTAAAACGGAGAGGGGAATGAAGACTGACCAGCCTGGGCCTGTCCTCAAAGTAGAGGCCTAAAGAAGGACTCACCAATAGGAGAAGGAGGCTGGCCTGGTAGAGGACTATACCAAGGTGAACAGGCCAAACAGATGGTTGGCTGTTCCAGGGAAAGAAGGCCCCTAGGGAGAGAGATGGGTTAAAATGGTATCAGGTAGAGTGGAGTTGTGTCCCATTTTGTAGATCTCACATAAAGAAGTCTACTCTCCATAGGGCAAACGAGCTAGAAGAGACCTTGGAGGTCATTTATTCCAACCCCCTTATTTTATAGATGACAAATTTACAAACTAAAAGTTAAGGGATTTGCCTGAGATGATAGTAAGCTGTAGAACTGAGATTTGAAGCGTGACCTTCTACCTCAGGAACCCTCTTTCCACTGCATCCTGAGAGATTGAGAACTCAGCCCAGTTCTGACACTTTCTAGCTGTCTTAACATAAGATTCTAAACTTTATTTTGTAGGAATTAGGGAGGTTTTAAGAGCTGTGAGCAGAGGAGTGACATGGTAAGATTTTGTGTAAGGAGAATTAATCTGGTAGCATGTGAAGGGAGGTTGGGGAGGGTGCTAGATCCAGAGATAGAGGATCTGGATTCAAAAATAATTCTGCTCCAGAAGGCTGCATGATGTAGAGAACAGGGCCATGGAGCAGGAGTCTGGAAGACCTGGGTTCAAATTCTGCTTAAGACACCTAATTAAAAAAAACCAAACACCACCAACTAATTGTATGATCCTAGGTAAGTAACTTAGTTTCTCTGTACCTCAGTTTCCTAATCTGGAAAATCAGGTGGCTGGACTTAACAACGGAACTGCGAACCTTTACCTTTTATCTTAGAATCAGTATTGTGTATTGGTTCCAAGGCAGAAGAGTGGTAAGGACTAGGTAATAGGGGGCAAGTAATTTGTCCAGGGTCACACTGCTAGAAGTATCTGAGGCTAGATTTGAACCCAGGTCCTCGTAACTCCAGGCCTTGGCATTCTATCCACTGTGCTACTTAGCTGCCATGTGTTTGTGTCTTCCGCATTTCATTCCAGGAGCTTCCCCCTCCTTCCAGGGCTGACTTTGTAGACTTTGGGGCAATGGGATAGTGGAGGTCAGCTAAAGTCTAGCTTGCAAAGAAATCTTTATCAGTGAGTCCCTTGAAAATTGGCATCCCTTGTAGACTTGAAATGACCACACCAATGCAACTATCAATAATATGGAAATAAGTCTTTTTTAAATAATATTTATTTTCTAGAAAAATTTTCTATGGTTACCTGATTCATGTTTTTACTTCCCCCTTCACCCTCCTTCAACCCCTCCCATAGCCGATGCGCATTTCCACTGGTTTTAACATGTGTCATTGATCAAGACCTATTTCCAAATTGTTGATAGTTGCTTTGGTGTGGTAGTTGGAAATAAGTCTTGATCGATGACACATGTTAAAACCAGTGGAAATGCACATCGGCTATGGGAGGGGTTGAAGGAGGGTGAAGGGGGAAGTAAAAACATGAATCAGGTAACCATAGAAAATTTTTCTAGAAAATAAAATTACAAAATAAACAAACAAACAAATAAATAAATAAAATTAGCATCCCCAAACAAAGGTTGCCTGATAGAATGACTATTCAACAAACAACTTAATCTAAAACATTCATAGAGTACCCATTGTGTGCTCTTTACCTTCTGGGTGCCAAGGAAACCAATGATTATAAATCCAGTTCCAAGGAGCAGCTATGTGGCTCAGTGGATTGTTAGCCAGGCAAGGAGATGGGAAGTCCTGGGTTCAAATCTAGCCTCAGACACTCCCTAGCTGTGTGACCCTGGATAAGTCACTTAATCTTCATTTCCTAACCTTTATCACTCATCTGCTTAGAACCAATACATAGCATTGATTTCAAGACAGAAAGTAAGAACTAAAAAATAAATAAATGAATGAATGAATCCAGTTCCTGAACTCATGAAACTTTCATTTTAGCACTTATTTGTAAATAAATTTACAAATAACTTTAGATTATCACAAACCCTGAGTTGGTCCAGTTGCTATTCTCCCAAGGGCCTCATCATTTCTACTTCCCCACTCTTTCCACTTAATGTGTCAGCAGTTCTCCTCCTCACTTCCTCTTCAGGAATAAAATGACAAAGCAGCACCTTACCCACCTTCCAGCTCTCACAAGTATTATTTATCGGGGTTTAGTGATTTAACTCCCCTCCTACCTCACCTCTCTGGGCTTCAGCTGGACTAGATGACCTAGGAGGTCTTTTCTACCCCCAACCAAAGCTATGAAAGCCAATGTATGTTAAATCCTGAAGCCAGATGTCTACACATCTGTTTCTGTGTGAGTTTTCTTGCATATATAAGATTAAGTCCATATGTGTGCAAGATTAAATATGGCTTCAAGGGACCCCTTCTCTACCTGATTTAGCTCAGGTTCCTATCTCCCGTTTCCTTGCATCTCTCAATCTGACTAGCTCTAGGGCTTGATACCTACTTCATCCTCATTCTTTATTGTGTCTCCAGGGCTTTGGAGATACCCTGGAAGAGTCTGAGATACCACATCATTCCCCACTGGATCATAGACCTAGAGCTGGAAAGGAGCTTAGAACATCATTGAGATCAACTTCATCATTTTACAGATGAGAAAACTGAGGACTATGGAAGTTAAGTGACTTGCCCAAGGATACCCAACTGATAAGTGTCAGAGTCGGAATTTGAACCCAGGTCTCCCAACTCTAGAGACAGTGCTCTTTTTCTTTTCCAGGCCAACATGGAGGTTATCCAAGGTCTTACTTGCAAAGAATTTATGAATCATAACATATACATGAATTTATGAAATCTCAGCATCGTAGCCCTGAATGTATAGGAAGAATCCTCTAGACAACATTCCTGACAAATGGTCTTTCAGTCTTTGCTCGAAGACATCCACTGATGAACACATGACCTCAGCTTTAGAATCCCTCTAACTCTATGATCCAGTGAACTTGGGGAAGCTCATTCCCTTTCTGGACAATTCTAATTATTAGGTAGGGCAGCTAAGTGGTACAATGGACACAGTGTCCAGCCTGAAGTCAGGAAGACTCATCTTTCTGAGTTCAAATTTGGCCTCAGATACTTACTAGTTGGGTGACCCTGAACAAGTCACTTAACTCTATTTGCCTCAGTTCCTCATCTGTAAAATTAGTTGGAGAAGGAAATAGTGAACCATCCCAGTATCTTTGCCAAGAAAACCCTAAATGGGTCACAACGAGTCAAACAGTAGTGAAACAACTGAATAACAACAAATTATTAAGTTAGTCTTTACATCAAGCGGAAACCTACACACACACCCTCCCCTTAGATTTCTACTTTTTATTCCAAATTCTGATCTTTTTAGGCAAACAGAACAAATCTAATTGTGCCTCCACAGGATAATCCCACAAATACTAGACAGCTAGCCTTTCCCTCTAACTTCCCCTCACCAAGTCTTCTCTTCTCCAAACTAAAACTATCTCAGTTTCTTCCAGCCCCTTTTTGGACACTCCAGTTTGCTTACAGAAAAGATGGCAGCTAGAAATGAATATAATATTCCAGCTGAAGGTACACTAAGATTGAGTACAGTGTGACTCTCATCTCCCTCATTCTAGACACTGGTGCAATCTAGAATCATGGTCACTTTTGTGACTCTCAGTTCACACTGTTTACTTATATTTAACTTCTGAGATCACCATCTAAGAACTATTATCTGACCACACCTCTCCATTCTGTACTTAGGAATATTTTGGGGGCTTGCTATCATTCAGAATACTAACTGAACTCCTAATGGAATAGCTCCTCAATTGTTCATACTTCCAATTGCTCTGTTCTCCAGTTCATCCTCTGTGTCTGCACATCTACTAGATGGATCTTCCTTTTTTTTCTTTTTTTAACCCCTTACTTTCTGTCTGTGCAATCACATAAAACATCTTTCCATATTAGTCATTTGGTGGAAGATAACTTGAACAAGAAAAAATGAAAAAATATAGTGAAATATAGCATGGTTTGATCTGTATTCAGCTCTATATTCAGCTGTATTAGCTCTTTCTCTGGAAGCAGATGAGTCCTTTCATCATGAGTCGTTGGGGATTGTCTTGATCATTCTATTGTTGAGAATAGCTAAGTCATTCATGGTCGTTTATCCTAAGATACTGCTGTTACTGTGTACAGTGTCCTCCTGGTTCTGCTCACTCCACTTTGCATCAGTTCACGTAATTCCTTCTGAGTTTTTCTGAAAGCATCTTGCTTGTCATTCCTGACAACACAACAGTATACCATCACAATCATATGCCACTTGTTCAGCCATTCTGCATTTGATGGGCATCCCCAATTTCCAATTCTTTGCCACCACAAAAAAGAGCTACTATGAATATTCTTGAACAAGTAGATCCTTTCCCTTTTTTTTATCTCTTTAGGAAACAGACCTAATAATAGTAACTCCTTTTTTTTTTTCCCCCAGAGGAGAAATCTGAGACCCAGAGAAAGGAAAGCACTTGCCCAAGATCACACAGATATCAGTAGTAGAACTGATGTCTTCTTGACCCCCAGTGCCTCCAGCCTATTCTTTTCAGACCCTGTTAATAGTACTGTCATCTTCCCAGTCACCCAGGCACATAATCTTGAAGTCATTCTGACTTTTCCTTCTCTTTCACTTTGTATTTGTTCAATCAATTAACAACTATGATTTAATCTCCCAAAACATCTCTTGTATGGGTCCTTCTCACAAGGTCATTGTTGGCTGTCACTTGTACTTAAAATAGTTTTTCTTTAATTTTTTTTATTACGGATTTAATACTTACCAACAAACACCAGCATTTCAACACATAGAGAACCAGTGCTGAGATTGCATGTGAAACCTCCATGCCCAGATCACCCATGTCTTTGTTCTTTTCTAGGCTGAACTCCTGACTCTCCTGCACTTTGTCTACAATGCAATTTCTTCTACCCTTTCCCTTTCTAGCTCCCCATTAGGTGTTCTCTTCCCCCATTAGACTAGAAGCTCCTTGAGGGGAAGAATTGGTTTTCTTTCTGCTTGGGTTTATATTCTTAGCACTTAGCGCAGTGCCTGGTACATTGTAGATGCTTAATAAACAGCTACTGACTATCTGAAACCATGTATTTCTGCTACATCTAATTTGGTTTTTAAAACTGTATCTTAAATTGAATAAGGTAGTAACAAAATTGCCCTGTTTGTATCTCTTCTGAACTTCTTTTTTTGTCCTTCCTCCCACCCCCAGTGTAATAGAATTACTTTATTCTAATACAGCGGCTTCCTAACTGGCCTCCTTGACTATAGTTGTTTTTTTTTTCTAATCCCTTCTTCACATAAAAAGCCAAATATTCCAAATGGGCCTGGAGTCAGGAAGATTGGAGTTCAAATCCAGTTTCAGACACTTTTTTACTAACTTGACCCTGGGCAAGTCACTTAACTTCCACCTGCCTCAGTTTTCTCACCTGTAAAATGGAGATAACAGTACCTGCCTGGAAGGATTGTTGTGAGTATCAAATGAGATACTTATAAAATCCTTAACACAGTGCCTGGCATATAGTAAATGCTATATAAACTTTAGTTATTGTTATAATCAATTACTCATCCTAATGCACAGGCCTAACCATATCGCTCCCTAATCAAAAGCCCTCACTGGCTTCCTATTAATTACAGGTAATTAATACAGCTAAGGAGGTACAGGGCAGTGGAAAGAGCTCTGGACTTGGATTCAGGGAGATCCAGATTCAAATTTTGCCACAGACACTTAGTAGTTATCTGGGCAAGTCATTTAACTTCTCTAAGACTCAGTTTCCTCATCTGTAAAATGGGGGTAATAATAGCACCTACTTCACAGGGTTATGAAAGATAACATACAAATTGGCAAATCTTAGAAAGCTATGAAGGGGACATCATTCATTCCCCATAACTGAATTCCTTCTTCGCTTCTTATTTTTTCACATTTCTCTTCTTTCAAAGCCTCGTTTAAGCATCATCTCCATGAAGCCTACCCTGATTTTCCCAGCAAAAAGATCTTTCCCATCTCAGACATCTCATAGCACTTGTTTCAACCCCTCCTTTGCCCTTATCTTCCTCTTCCTCTTATGATAGTTTATATTCTTTCCGTTAAATTGGAAGCCTTTTGGGGGCAGAGTCTGAGTTAAATCTTTATGTCCCAGATGCTTAGGATGGGGTCTTGCAAAATAGTTGGACTTAATATTTATTTATTAAGAGGGCAGCTAGGTGTTCAGTGGATTGCAAGCCAGGACTAGAGATGGGAGGTCCTGGATTCAAATCTGCCCTCAGACACTTCCTAACTGTGTGACCCTGGGCAAGTCACTTAATCCCAACTGCCTTACCGTTCTTCTACCTTGGAACTAATGCCAGAAAATTATCAATCCCAAGAGAGAAGGTAAAGGTTTTTTTTAAACAAATAATTAATTTAATCCTAATTAACCTGTGTGGAGACAGTGTGTAAAGTATATGAGCCCATTTTACAGATAGAACTGATGCCCAAAGACAAGAAGTAACTTCCCCAAGATCAGTAGAGCTGAGACTAGAACCCTGGACTCCCAACTTGCAGCTGGGTTCACTCCCCAGCACTGAGGGCCTGCCTCTCTTTGTCCAGACAAACATGATTAGAGGTCACAGGCAAGCCTTCAGCAGAGGGGATATGTCTGCATGTGCTAATCCTCCAGAGAACTGAAGCATTCTGTAATTCTTCTTTTATTTATAAGGAAAAAGATGGAAAGCTTACCCTTTCGCCCTTTTCCTCAGAAACTCAACCTCCTAGATTTTTTTCTCCCCTTCCAACTCCCTAAACTTACTCCAAATGTTTTTAGATTGTGAGGGTGAAACTGAGTCCTAAACCTGCCCTTGTATTTCTTTTTCTTTAACCTTAGGTAGTTTCATGATGTACTGTAACTTTTTTTAACTGGGTTTTGTTGTTGTTGTTGTTGATTTATTTTTGTTTGTTTAATTCTGTCTTGTTGGGGCAAATACTAAAAACAAAATCTTTTCGATGTAATTTCTGTGGTTTCTATTCAGCTTGGGTTTAATGCTATAAAATAACAAATGAAAAGAAAAAAAAAAGGCTAGCACTAATCTCAGGAGGTATTGAGGCTTTTCAGCTCCAGAAGAGTATGAAGAGTCGGGTATTGGCACGTCGTGTTCTTTGGGTGCCTGTGACCCTGGAGAGAGAAGATAGGTGTTGGAGACACTTATTCAGCTGCTACTGTGTTCAGATCACTGGGAGGGATATACAGATTAGATAAGACCCGGCCACTTGCATTCAGATCTGGTCTCAGACACTTCCTAGATGTGTGACCCTGGGCAAGTCACTTAGCCCCAGTCTCTTTGTCCTTGCTGCTGCTTCTGTTTTGGGACCAGTATTGATTCTAAGACCAAAGGTAAGTGTTTAATTAAAGAGAGAGAGAGAGAGAGAGAGAGAGAGAGA
>NC_058132.1:93812348-93861980 GCF_016433145.1 Gracilinanus agilis
GGAAGGAAGGAAGGAAGGAAGGAAGGAAGGAAGGAAGGAAGGAAGGAAGGAAGGAAGGAAGGAAGGAAGGAAGGAAGGAAGGAAGGAAGGAAGTGGAATTGCCTAGTTTCTTTTCTCCTCAATTTCTTTCACCTCATTCTTGATCTGTTGTTTTTGGTGTAATCACTAGTTTTGAACATAAACAACTATAGCATTCTTCTTTATTTGCCTATAAAAATCTGTCAATACAGATGCTCAAAATCTCTGTTCAAGCTGGGCGTGTCTGCAGATCCCTTGCCTTTGTATACCTTGCAACCATATTAAAGCCCATGAACTTGGGGTGGGGTGGTGAGATAAGACTGAGCCCCAGCCCTATGGAATTCAGAGTCAAGCAGAGGATTGGGCAGATGCAGAAAGCTATAATACAAGATATTCCCTGATTAATGCATCACCGAGGTGCAAACAAGGCACTATATGAGGTCTTAGGAGATCAATTCATTTGTTTGATTGAATTTATTTAGCATTTTATTTAGTCCAGGATTAGAACTAGACCTTAAATGTTTCCCATCAGGCAAAAACAGCTGTGTGTGGGAGGAGGGTGCTGTGACAGAGACATTAAGTCACCCCCAGATGCAGCCAGTCATATGGGGAGGGGAGGACACAGGCAGTCTGGTCCTGGGAGATAAGTACTGAGGCCACAAATATTACCCAAGAGGAGCAGAGATGATGGTAGATGAAGGAAGGTCGTGCTACCTGCTGAATGCAGTGCCCAATTTATCTCAGTAATCATGGTGCCACCCACTGCAAGGAACTCTGTAAGCTGAACATTGTAGACCTAGGAAGCCCACATGGTTACCCATCAGACCTCACCATAAATGTGTGTGCACCAGGGCATTTGTGTGTGTGTGTGTGTATATTTACGTGTCAGCACATTGTGTTTGTGTACGTCCACTGTCCTGGGACCCAGGAAAACAGAGCACTCAAGGGCTCTCCAAAAGCCAGGCTGACCTCCCTGGTCCCAGTTTGGGGGCTTAGAACTGCCAATCTTAGAAGGAGTCTAGAATCCAGGCAGCAAGTTTGAGCTTCCTAGGCTGTGGTCATGGATCCTGTTAGCCTGAACTTCTCTACCTAACCCAAGCTTACCCAGTGAGGATCATCCCTGCTGGTCTCTCCTAAATACTTTTCATTCATTTTTATTCTTCCCTATCTGCTACTTCAAAGCTACAAGCACAGAAAAAAGAACTAGTATGCTCAAGAGTCAGAAATCAGGAACCCCAAGCTCTAGATCTCGTTGGGGCTCAGTGTGTGGCCTCGGTGGGAGATTCACTTCTCCCATCAAGGCTTCATTTCTCCCCCTCCTGTCAGAGGAGGCTCCAGGGTCTCTGAGGTCCTGCCCAGCTCTAGTGTCCCGTGATTCCATTTTCAGGCTCAGGTGTCAAACCCCACAGGTTTGACGGGGACTTTACTTTCTTTGCTGAAGAACAGGTTCTGTGGAATGCTTGTAATGCTCTCAGTCGAGTGCCCATAGTCCTCTCTGGGGCCTGGACCACTGGCCTCTTCCTTCCCTGAAATCAACGTCCTGGTTTTTTTTTGTGTGTGTTCCTGACAGCTCCTTGTTTCCACTTCATATGGGCTCCCAGTATTTGCTCACCTTCCATCATCAGTTCTGCCTTGGGGAAGTCTTGGCTGGTCTAAGGAGGGAAACTAGGGTTGTCAATATTAGTAGAGCATCAGACATGGACCACTGCGACCCTGAGAGGCTGAAAGTGTGTAGGACTGAGGCCAGAGTGGTGGGTATGAAGTCGAGGGATGGGTAGGACCGTGGGAATGTCCCCTTAGGGTCAGGAACGCTGGAGACTTCTTGTCTAGAAAGCAAGGAAAAGGCCCCAGAGCCACATTCCATCTTTGGAAGACTCCAATACATCTTCCAAAAGATAGGCAAAGAGAAGTGGAGATTTGCATATTTAATTGTCAGACAAGAAGACCTTGAATAACCTTAGTACTTTCCCATCCTCCCCTGGCTCAGCTAACAACCTTATGTAGGGCCTTGCTGTAAGCTAATGGTAGAATCAAAACCCTGAGTTCAAAGCCCAGCCCTGCTTTGTTGCATATTTATCATGTGACCTTGGGCAAGTCTCTCTGGGCCTCTGTTTCCTCATCTGTAAAAACAAGTAAATAAATAAGACATTGGACTAGATGAATGCAAAGGTCCTTTTCAGGATTCGATTTATGATCTCATGATTCTGGGGGGAAAAAAAAAAAAAGCTCTGAATTGAGAGTATGGAGACCTGGATACAAATCCTGAATCTGCAGGTGAACGATGCTTGACAAGTCCCTTCCTCTTTCTGGACTTAATCCAATAAGATGCCTCAGAGGTAGTGAGTTCCCTTTCACTGAAGGGCTTCAAGCAAAGGATTACTTCTCAGGGATGCCATGGAGGTTATAGCTTCCTCCAGTAACACACAGGGTGTTTGGAAGGATGACCAGACAAGACAACAGGAAGAGTGGTCAGGAGGAAGGATGGGCCAGGTGGGAAGGTAGAAGGTCAGAGAAGCAAGGGAATCAAGGGTGGAGGTCAGAAATTACTAAACACAGAGTCAAGACTAGGAAGGGATGAAAGTGAGCAGGGGCAGATGGACTAGGAGACCAAGAATCTAGAGGTCACTGGTGAGGATGATGAAGAGGTTTAGGAGGATTGATGTGAAAGGATAGGAGAGGTGGGAGAAGAGAAGATGGAGATGAGAGAGAGAGAGCACGTTCATGGGTCATGGTCATGGAGGCAGCCTAGTTTGGGGTGATGGTGAAAAGGAAGCTATGACCAAGCCTAGTGAGTGGGTGAGGCAGAGTGGACATGGCAGTCAAAGAGGTTGACAAAACTGGGAGGCCAGAGTGTTTGAGAAGTCATCCATGTGAGTATTGAAATCCCCCAGTCTGTGGCAAGGGTTATGGGGAAAAGGAAGACCGAGCCCAAACCTAGTGGTTCTTGATTGCCTTGAGAAAAGAGGAAGAATGAACTGGGAACTAGTGTAAAATGTAAAAAGGATCTGATCTGGACAATGTGCGCTTGTGGCGTGGACTTCAAAGCAGACATTTTGAGCCTGAGTGAGGTGGCAGAGGAAGGATCCGAAAGTGGCAAGGAAGAAGAAGTGATCTATGCCAACTTCTCTTGACCCAGTGTGCTGGAAGGGGCAGGACAGAAAAGGAACAACCATCACTGCTCTGAAATTTTATGGTTTTCAACCTTTGTAAATGGTTCATTGCACTGCTGCCACCCCACGAAACAACCGCCCCCCCCCAACTATTGAGTCTTCTTTCTCCTCCACCTACTCTGTGATCCACTGTTACTGGCTTTTTTCACTGGGCTGTCTGTCATATCTGGAATTCTCTCCCTCCTCATCTTCACCTCCTGATTTTCCTGGTTTCCTTCAAATCCCAGATAAAATCCCACCTTCTACAAGAAGTCATTCCTGATCCCTCTTAATTCTAATGCCTTCCTTCTGTTGATTATCACCAATTTATCTTGTATACATCTTATCTGTACACAGTTGTTTTCACGTTGTGTCTACCATTAGTCTGAGAGCTCCTTGAGAGCAGGAACTTTTTTTTTTTTGCCTTTTCCCCCCCAATCTCCAATGCTTAGCATAATGCCTGGCACATAGTAAGTGGAGAGCAAGGAAAGTCATGGAGGGGCCCAGGGAACTTTAGTCCAACAAGCCAGACAAGTGAGTTTGGGATCCATCCATGCTGGATGGGATGGATTTCTTTGGGCACACTATCCATCACTTAGAGCCTTGTGTATTATTTCTGAGATGGTCTTGTTTCCCTTGTAAGTCCAGATCTTGGTTTAAATCCAAGATGATTCAAATATGGAATGGGAAAGAGGAAGAATGCTGGAAACTGGATTTAGCTCATAATAACTCCAATTTCACTGTCCTTTTAGGTCTACAGGGCTCTTTCCTTACCAAAAACATGTGATGCCCTAACGCAAGTATTACTATCACTCCCATTTTACAGAGGAACAAACTGAGAAGTCAAGTGTCCACAATCTAGGAAGTTATAGGGCCAGGATTTGAAATCTAGGTCTTGTCAATCCAAGTTCATAGGATCCTAGATTTAAAGCTGGATGGGGCCTTAGAAATCATATTGTCCAAACTCATCTTTTTACAGATGTGGAAACAAAGGCCCAAAGAGGATGAAGAGATTTACCCATTCCCATTCAGCTAATAAAGTGGCAAAGCTGAAATTTGAATCCAGGTTCTGCAAATCAAAATCCAATACTCTTTCCACTGCATCACACAACCTTGGCCAGAGGTAGTTGGCTTTTTCCACCATGTCATTTTGGGTTGTCCTTTGGCCTTCCTAGGGCTGTTGTGAAGAAGAATCATATTCAAAAATGGATATGAAAAAACACAATATGAAAATGACTTCTCATTATTATTATTATGTAGCTTCCCTTCTGGGACTACTCTAGCATTCACTCATAGATGAGGTGGTCATATTTTCTATAGGTAGTGTAGAGTGGTCTCTAAGTTGGAGCATTTTAATGACAAGGCTTCTGTAATATCTGGTGTTGATGACTTGGTTCTGATTCGCCTGTATAAATCCCTCCGTTTCTACAAACAAATCCATATGACTCATCCATTTGTTTGACAGTTTTTTGGTCAACATATTGTTGGCAAGGCCACATAACTGTCATCCATGGAAGGCCTTTTGGTTCCTCTTGAGTCTTAGTTGTTTCAAAGACTCGATCTAGAGATAAATCACTTATGGTTACATTCAACAAATCCAGTGATGTGCACTTATTATTAACTCTTATTCTTGTTTGGTGAAGCGATATGTTATTATTCCAGAAGTCTTTGATAGTCTTCCCTCCATATAGTCTAAGAATATCTGAAAGTACTCTTTCTTCTTGTCAAAGAAGCATTCATCTTTCTATAGCTGCCCTAGGGTGATTGTGCCCTTTGTCTTGTAAATATTATATGGAGGGTTTTGGGGGGACATTTTGGAGATCGATTACAGTTCATTTTTAAAGTTCTGAAGACAAACACTGACTAGGGTTACATAGGTATTCATTTGCCTTAAATATGTTGCTTCCCCTCCATCCTGATTTCAGGATGCCTCGGTCTTTTCCTTGATACCCTTTTGGGGAAGGGAATAAAGATTTATTTAACATCTCCTACATTCCAGCCACTGCTAATAAGCACTTTACAAATCATAGCCTATTTGATCCTCACAACAATTCTGGAAGATAGTTGAAAGAGAGGCTCAATTAAGATGTTGTTAGATATTAAATGTATTATATAGTAAATAGAGAGCTGGTCTCAAAGCCAGGAAGCCTGGGATTCAAGACTAATCTATGATGAGGTTGGCTGTATGACCTTGGGCAAGTCATATAATTTCATAGTTCCCAGAGCAACTCTCTAAGTTGGTGACATACCTAGCTTACTTGGTAGAGTGAGTTCCCTCACTTAGGAATTCTCACAGGTCCAATACCTATTCCTATCCCTAAGTGGGAGAAGAAAGGTCAAGCAGCTTCTTGATTTGCTCTCAGAAAGGCAGCTTCCTCATCTTCTTGGGTTCAATTACCCGGTTTTCTTAGCATTAGGATGACAATACTTTGGGGGATAGATTTCCATGTCAGTGTAGAGAAAGGTGCAGATACAAGAGATGCTGTAGATGTAAAGTCAACAGAACTTGGTAACTGATGGGATGGGATGGGATGGGATGGGATGGGATGGGTTGGGGAGAGCGGTGAATGAAAGGGAAGACTCAAGAATCATCTCCAAGGCTTGGAGACTTATTGGATAATGGTGCCATCAATAGAAAGAGGAGAATTGGGAAGAGGGGTAGGTAAATTTAGGAGAGAAAACAAGGAGCTCAGTTTCACACATTGAATTTGAGATACTCAGGGACATCTGTAGCATGCAGCTGGAGAAACAGACTGGAGATGAAGGGGAAAACTAGAAACATATATTTGAGAATCATCCACCTAGAGCTGATAAGTGAATTGATGGGAATAATGAGATCATGAAAGCAGAAGCAAGAAAGCCTTTAAAAGAGATTTGGAATTTAAATCTCATTAAAAGAGACTTATTGGGGCAGCTAGGTGGCTCAGCTGATAGAGAGCCAGGACTGCAGATGGGAAGTCCTGGGTTCAAATCTGGACTCAAACATTTCCTAGCTATATGACCCTGGGCAAGACACTCAACCCCAATTGCCTAGCCTTTACTTCTCTTTTGCCTTTGAATTGATACTTAATATGGATTCTAATTCAGAAGGTAAGAGTTAAAAAAAATAAAAATTTTTCAAAAGAGATTTATCATGCATTTCTTACTCATGCTTAGAAGGTGGGAGATACATGATGAGCCAACAAAAGAGTGGTCAGACAGGTAGGAGGGGAAGCTGGAGAGAAAAGGGTAATTGAAGCCAGAGAAGGAAATTAGAAGAAGGAGGGATCAGGGAAGGTCAACAGTGAGGAAAATGGTTAAAAAAAAACACTATAATATCTAGGACTGAGAAAAGATCATCAAATTCTGTAATTTCTTAGGAGGAGCTAACTCCTATGGCAACAAAATTATAGAGAGATAAGAGTGGGGCAGCTAGGAACATAGTAGATTTAGCACCAGGCATGGGGTTAAGAAGTCCTGTGTTAGAACCTGACCTTAGATACTTCTTAGGTGTTTGACCCTGGGTAAGTCACTTAACCCCATTTGCCTAGTCCTTATCCTTCTGTCTTAAAGTCATTACTAAGATAGAAAGGGGTGGGGGGGAGAAAGAGAGAGAGAGAGAGAGAGAGAGAGAGAGAGAGAGAGAGAGAGAGAATGATAGCTTGAGGGGTGACTAGTTGAAGTGTGGTTTTTGGTTTTTGTGAGTTGGAAAATATTTAATGAATGACTCTCCAAAAACTATATGATATATTTTTCTAAAAAATCCTTATCTTCTGTCTTGGTATCATTTGGAGTTAAGTGATTTGCCCAGGGTTACACAGCTAGGGAGTATCTGAGGCCAAATTTGAACCCAGGTCCTCCTGACTCCAGGCCTGGCTTGCTATCTACAATGCTGCCTAGCTGTCCTACATGATACACTTTTAAATCAGAGGGGACTGGCTTCAGCATACCTCTGGACGTGAAAGATCCAAGCATGTAGCTGTGTGACCTTGCCAAAGTCCCTTAATCTCTATGTACCTCAGTTTTCTCAACTATAAATAAGGAGATTTAACTCAATGGACTCTAAGAACCCTTCTAGTTCTGAATTAATGATTCCATGTTGATACATGATAGAGCAGTATCTGATGATTAGGGAAAGGTTGAAGACAGGATGGTAGGTAAGGCAAGTTCCTGAAGAAGAGAAAAATGGGGATGCAGAGGGAAAATACAGAGTTTGCTCTGACAAGAAGTGTCTGGGGGGGAGGGGGGCAGCTGGGTAGCTCAGTGGAATGAGAGTCAGGCCTAGAGACAGGAGGTCCTAGGTTCAAATCTGACCTCAGCCACTTCTCAGCTGTGTGACCCTGGGCAAGTCACTTGACCCCCATTGCCTACCCTTACCTTGGAGCCAATACACAGTATTGACTCCAAGAGGGAAGGTAAGGGTTTAAAAAAAAAAAAAGAAGTGTCTCATCATCCTGCAGACTGGAGCAAAGGAAACAAGGATTGATAATAAAAGAATGTTTTGAGATAAAGAGAGCAGATTAGGGAATCAATGCCAGATGGCCTCAATCTCCTTAATAAGGTAAGAGCCTAATGTCTGCTGAGAAATAGAGAACAAAGGGGGATGGCATTAGAGACTTGGGAGGAGAGGAGACCATTTTGAGAGAGTCAGGTTAAAAAATAAAGAATTTCTTTTATTTATTCTAGTTTCACATAAAAACATTTTTTGCCAATTGTTTACCATTTTTAACCCTTATCTCTCTTCTTAAAATCAATACTAAGTATTGGTTCCAAGACGGAAGAGCAGTAAGGACTATGTAATAGGGATTAAGTGACTTGCCTAGGGCCACACAGCTAGGAAGAGTCGGAGGCCAGATTTAAAGCCAGGACCTCTCATCTCCAGGCCTGGCTCTCTATCTACTGAGGCACCTAACTCCTCTGACAATCACTGTTTTCTACATTTTAGGATTCAGATATTTCTACTTCCCTCCTTTCCTGCTCCCCTCATAGTAAATAGACTGATATAGCCTATTTAACATACCAGTCCTTAAAATAAAGATTTTCTGTGAAACAATGGTATAGATAACATGTTTAAGCTAGTTAATATGACTTGTAGGGAACACAGTCAGCACAGGGGTATAGCTTCCCCCCAGGAGTACTCAAGGGTTTGGAAGGATGACTGAGGAGACAATAGGAAGAGTGATCAGGATGAAGGATGGGCCAGGTGGGAAGGGAGAAGGTCAGAAGAACAAGGGAATCAAGGGTGGAGGTCAGAAATAACTAAATACAGAATCAAGACTAGGAAGGGAGGAAAGTAAGCAGAGGCAGATGGACTAGGAGAGCAAGGATCTGGAGGTCACTGGTGAGGATGATGAAGAGGTTTAGGAGGATTGATGTGAAAGGATAGGAGAGGTGGGAGAAGAGAAGGTGGAGATGAGAGAGAAAGCACGTTCATGGGTCACGGTCATGGAGGCAGCCTAGTTTGGGGTGATGGTGAAAAGGAAGCTATGACCAAGCCTAGTGAGTGGGTGAGGCAGAGTGGACATGGCAGTCAAAGAGGTTGACAAAACTGGGAGGCCAGAGTGTTTGAGAAATCATCCATGTGAGTATTGAAATCCCCCAGTCTGTGGCAAGGGTTATGGGGGAAAGGAAGACCGAGCCAAGATGAGGTACCATTACACCAGATTCTGACTACCTTGAGAAGAGAGGAAGAATGAACTGGGAACTAGTATAAAATGTAAAAGGATCTGGTCTGACTGGAGTGAACTTCAAAGGAGAGGTCCTGAGTGAAGGTGGCAGAAGGAAGATCGGAGAGTGGCAATGAGGAGAAGAGATAGGTATGTGCCAGCTTCTCCTCTTGGCCCAGTGTGCTAGAGGGGCCAGGATGGAGAAAGGAAGGCTCACTGGAGAGTCTGGCTGGGGATAAAGCTCATCAGGAGAAAGCAAAGTTTCTCTGAACACAAGGATAGAAGAAGGCTGTGGAAGGAAAGCATCCCCATGGAAGAGGGTTTATTGACAAATGGGGGAGGAGGTCCAACAAGTGAGCAGAGGATTGGGGAGGCATAAGGCAGAACTGGAACAGGAAAGCAAGTAGCAGGAAAAAGGAGCTCTGCTGAGGCTCTTGGGGTCTGAATCATAGACTACAGAAGGAATGGGAAGCTGTAGTTTGCTCACCATTGGGCAGGAGGAATACTAGGTCAAGAGATGCTTGAAAAGGAAATCAGCTCCAAGGATCTAATGCAGATGCTAGTCTGATGGCTCTCTAAGAGAATATCCCAGTGGAGTCACTTGGATTAATCTGTGTGGAGAGGAGAGGCTTGTTCTGAAGGAATGATTAAATGAATGAATGAATATGGCCTGATGGCTCCTCACCATCATGGTCATCCTTCTCTCAACAGGCCCTAGTTTGCTGATGACTTTAAAATACAGCACCTAGACCTACTTAGTACTTTATATACTTCACCATGTGTTGTGACCAGGGCAGAGTAGAGGGGATATATCACCTCTCTCTAGTCTTGGATACTGTTGAAGTTGAATTGATATCCAACTCTATCTCCTCTCATTAGTAAGGCAAACTGCTCACATTAAGCTCTTGACATTCATTCTTTGGTTCGGTCTAGTCACTCAATCAGGTCAACAAATATGGTATAGGAGGAAGATCATTAATCTTGGTCTGATAACTGTGTGGGTTTTTTTTTTTGTCTTTTATCACAATTATAATTTAATATTGTAGTAGAAATGCAAGCTATAGCAATAAGGCAAGAAAAGTACATTGAATAAGAATGGGCAATGAGGAAACAAAAATATTCTTTGTAGATAATGTATACTTAACCCTAGAGTCAGCAACGTATGGCTCTCGAGCCATATCTGGCTCTTTTTTTTTTTAACATTTAATATTTATTTTTTAGAAAAATTAAAATGGTTACATGATTTATACTCTTACTTTCCCCTTCACCCCCTGGCCTTCACCACCCCCCCCCCCCCATAGCCGATGTGCATTTCCACTGGTTTTAACATGTGTCATTGATCAAGACCTATTTTCCAATTGTTGATAGTTGCATTGGTGTCGTAGTTTCGAGTCTATATCCCCAATCATGTCCGCCTCAACCCATGTGTTCAAGCAGTTGGTTTTCTTCTGTTTCTACTCCTGCGGTTCTTCCTCTTAATATGGGTAGCGTTCTGTTCCATAAGTCCCTCAGAATTGTCCTGGGTCACTGCATTGCTGCTAGTACAGAGGTTCATTACACTCTATTTTACCACAGTATATTGGTCTTTGTGTACAATGTTCTTCTGGCTCTTCTCCTTTCACTCTGCATCAGTTCCTGGAGGTCTTTCCAGTTCACATGGAATTCCTCCAGTTTATTATTCCTTTGAGCAAAATAGTATTCCATCACTAGCATATACCACAATTTGTTCAGCCACTCCCCAATTGAAGGGCATCCCCTCATTTTCCAGTTTTTTGCCACCACAAATAGTGCGGCTATAAATATTTTCATGCAAGTCTGTTTATCTATGATCTCTTTGAGGTACAAACCCAACAATGGTATGGCTGGATCAAAGGGCAGGCATTCTTTTATAGCCCTTTGAGCATAGTTCCAAATTGCCAGCCAGAATGTTTGGATCAGTTCACAACTCCACCAGCAATGCATTAATGTCCTAATTTGGCCACATCCCCTCCAACATTCATTGCTCTCCCCTTCTCTCATTTTAGCCAATCTGCTAGCTGTGAGGTGATACCTCAGAGTTGTTTTGATTTGCATTTCTCTAATTATTAGAGATTTAGAACACTTTCTCATGTGCTTATTGATAGTTTTGATTTCTTTATCTGAAAATTGCCTATTCATATCTCTTGCCCATTTATCAATTGGGGAATGGCTTGATTTTTTATACAATTGATTTAACTCCTTGTATATTTGAGTAATTAGACCCCTGTCAGAGTTTTTTGTTTTAAAGATTTTTTCCCGGTTTATTGTTTCCCTTCTGATCTTGACTACATTGTTTATATCTGGCTCTTTTGAGGGCCAGATATGGCTCTTTCTGCAGGAGCCATAAAGTTAATTTTTTTTCAGGCACTGTTATAGGAGCGCGCACTGTGAGCACTGTATGGCTCTCACGAAATTACATTTTAAAAAATGTGGCATTTATGGCTCTCACGGCCAAAAAGTTTGCTGACCCTTGCCCTAGAGAATCAACTAAAAAACTAGTCACAACAATGAACAGCTTTGGCAACATCACAATATATAAATTCCCATAAATCATCAACAAAGAGAAAATTTGCATTTAAAGCAACTGCAGATAGTATAAAGTACTTGAAAGTTTACCTGCCAACACATATAAATGAACTATATGAACACAAATACAAAACAATTTTCACACAGATAAAGATATATCTAAACAACTGGAGAAATATTAATTGCTCATGTGTAAGCCAAGCCAATAAAATAAGTGATGATTCTACCTAAATCAATTTACTTATTCAGTACCATACCAAACTACCAAAGATTATTTCATAGACCTATAAAAAATAACAACAAAATTTACTTGGAAGAACAAAATATCAAAATTATCAAATGAATCAATTTTTTTTAAAGGAAAGAAAGTGATATATCACTCCCACATCTCAAACTAATCAACAAAGAAATAATCATCAAGAATAATTTGATACTGGATAAGAAAAAGAGTGGCATATTAGTGGAGTAGATTAGGTATACAATGGAGGGTAATAAATGACCATTGTAATCTAGTATTTGATAAAACCAAAGATTCAGGCTTCTGGGGCAAGAACCAACTATTCAACAAAAACTCCTGGGAAAACAACATGGGAAAAACTAGGTATTGACCTACATCTAACACTAAACACCAAGACACAGTCAAAATAGGTGCATGATATACACATAAAAGGTGGTATCATAAGCAAATTAGGGGAACATGGAAAAAATACTTTTCTATTGTATTTATAAGGGAAGAATTTATGAATAAACCATAGATAGAAATCATGCAAGGTAAAATGGATAATTTTGATTAAAAGTTTTTGCACAAATGAAACCAAAAGAGCCAAAATTAGGCACAAAACAGGAGACTAAGGGGAAAAAATACAGCAAATTTCTCTGAGAAAAGTCTTATTTCACAAATATATGAGGAAATTATTTTTTTCTCATTTACATATGGTTTGTTCTTTGATTTAATTGATGAACTTAATGCAGAGTCCAGGTAAGCTTTACTCATATATAAATGAGGAAACTGAGTCCAGGAAAAAGAAGGCTTTCTTTTTACCCCCTAAGGACACATACTGGCACTCAAGCCTAGAGTTTAGGTCTTTTGGCTCTCATTCAATACTCTGCATAGTATGCTATTAGGTTAGACCACCCAGCAAAAATATTTCCTGGGGCAGGAAAAGATGTTGTTGTTGATGATGATGATTGAATTTGGAGTTGGAGGTTTTCCTTCCATTTGAACCTTTCTGACCCTTCCCTCTGTAACGATTAAAATTTTCTTGGAGACTGTCTCCAACCTCTTTCACCTTTCCACTGTATTGGTCTTCTCCTCTCCTCCTGCCATGTGCTTCTTTATGAAATATAAAATTACCCCATTTTATTTCTTTTCCCATTTCTCTTAGTATTATCCTCTTTTTTACCCCTAGTTTATATATATATATATATATATATATATATATATATTTTTTTTTTTTTTTACATTTCATCCTATAGAGTTTGTCACTGTTCCCTCTAAGTATACTTCTTCTAGCTACCCTGATGATAACAACAATTTTTAAGAGTTACCAATATCGTCTTTTTTTTTTTATAGGAATACAAATCTTTTGAACTCATTGGGTCCCTTAAAATTTTTTTTTGTTTGGTTGGTTTTCTTCCCCCCTTTTTAGTTACTTTTTGGCGATTCTCTTGAGTTCTATGTTTGGGCATCAAATTTTCTATTTAAGTCAGATCTTTTCTTTATGAATGCTTGGAAGTCTTATATTTTACTAAATAACCATACTTTCCCCTCCAAGAATATAGTCAATTTTGCTGGGTAATTGATTCTTTGTTGTAGACCAGTAATTCCCAAAGTGGGCGCTATTGCCCCCTGGTGGGTGCTGTAGCAATCCAGGGAGGTGGTGATGGCCACATTTTTTTGGTATTACATTCTATTCTGAGTTCAATAAATAGTTTCATAATTTCCAGGGGGAGCTAAGTAATATTTTTTTCTGGAAAGGGGGCGGTAGGCCAAAAAGGTTTGGGAACCACTGTTGTAGACCCAGTTCCCTTGCTTTCCAGAATATCATATTCCATGCCTTCTGGTCCTTCAGTGTAGATGCAGCCAGGTCCTATCTTATCCTAACTATGGTTCCATGATATCTGAATGGTTTTTTCTTAGCAGCTTGTAGTATCTTTTCCTTGGTCTGGTAGTTCTTGAATTTGGCTATAACATTCCTAGACTTTGTCTCAATTGGGGACTAAATGCAGGAGGTGATCTTAGATTCTTTCAATCTCTGCTTTTCCCTCTTGTTAAAAAATTTCAGGGCAGTTTTCTTGGATAATTTCCTGTAGAATGATGTCCAGACTTTTTCTTTTGTCATGATTTTCCAGTAGTTCAATAATTCTTAAAGTATCTCTTCTAGATCTATTTTCCATGTCTATAGTTTTATCAAAGGTGTTTCATATTTTTCTCATTTTTTTCATTCTTTTGATTTTGTTTTATAGACTCTTGCTGCCTTGCGAAGTAATTCGCTTCTAGTTGTTGGATTCTAATTTTGAAAAACTGAATTTCATCCCTGGATTTTTGGTCATCCTTCTCCTTCTGTTCTGTTTTTCTTTGTAGGTCACCTTTCACTTTCTTTGCTTCATTTTCAAGCTGGTCAATTCTGGTTTTCAAGACACTATTTTCTTGTTTTAGTTTCCAATAGATAAGCCTTTCAAAACAAACAGGTACTTAACATTCAAATCAAAATAGGTGTTCTTGGTACTGGGATTTCTCAAAAGTAAAGTTAAACTGAGTCATCCAAAAAATCATATTGACAAGTGACTTGCCCAGCTAGGATATTTCTTGAGGCCAGATTTGAACCCAGGATCTTCCATCTTTAGGCCCAATTGTCTATCCACTGAACCACCAAGTTGCCCCCTTGAAGAATTTATTAAGTACCTACTATGTACCAGGCACTGTGCTAAGTACTTTTTTTTAAATATAAATTAAGTAGGAAAATGATGTGTTTAGCTCAGTGATGGTCAAACTTTTTAAAGAGGGTGCCAAAGGAAAGGAAATTCTCATCTGTCAGTCTGTTTCTAAGGCAACTCTTTCTAAGTTTCATTGTATTATATCCTACTCATTGTATTCATCAGATTAGCTGGATAGAACATTTCAGGCCTGCTCCCCATCTGGCCCGTAGGCTGTAGTTTGCCCATCACTGGTTTAGATCATTTGGAAACTCTGTGGAGGAAGGCTTGGAGTGGAGAAGAGTCTTCAGGCAGGGAACTCAACTAGAAGGTTACTGCAATAGTCCAGGTGAGAGGAGATGAGGGTCTAACCTAGGCTACTGACTATGGGAATGGAGAGAAGGGGACTTGTAGACACAGCAAGATGTTGGACTAGATGGCTTCTAAGTCTCCTTCCAGTTCTAGAGCAGTGATCCCACACCGCTAAGACATTTAATTCAACCCAAGAAGCATTTATTATGCACTAGCTTACATAAGAGGTAATAAGAATACAAAGTGAAAAACAAAACAGTCCCCTACCTTAAGGAAATGAAGTCCTCCATGGTGAATTCATCACAGAAACAGAAACAGAAACACAAAATAAATTGAGGAGGGCAGGAGCATGAATGAGTCTGGGGATTAGGAAAGCCTTCCTATAGGAGGTAGCATCTGAGAGAAGGGAGTACATTCCACTGGAGTCTGGTGATTCCCCCTTCAGGGAACTGCAAGTCAGTTGGTTTGGCTGGAATGTGGAGTACCTTTGGAGCCTAGAGCCAAACTGAGGAGGACTTTAGATACCAATCTGACTATTTGCATTTTATCCTAGAGGCAATACGGAATCATTGAAGATTTTTGAGCAGGGGCATGATAGGGTCATGTCTGTGTCTTTGGAAGATTATTTTGATACCATATGGAAGATGGAATGGAGAGAAACTAGAAGTGAGAAGGCCAATTAAGAGCCAATTCCAATAATACAGAAAAGAGGTGCTAAGAGCCTGAATTAGGATGATGGCTGTGTGCATGGAGGAGACAGAGTTGTATGGGAGACATGTTGTGGAGGTAGAAGGGAGAAAGCATGATGACTAGGGAGATTTAGGTAAGGGTGATGGTAAAGAAGAGTGAAGAATAAAGAAGGACATTGCGGTTCTGAACTTGGGTGACCACTGAAAGAATGGAGGTGGCCTTAAAGGAAAACAGGAAGTTTGGAACAGAAGGCTTAGGGGTGAAGGTAATAAGTTGTTTTGGACAAATGGAGTCTGAGAATCAGATGAAACATCTAACTGGCATTGGTAGCTAGCATTTATATAGTGCTTTAAGGTTTGCAAAGTGCTCCTGTTATCCTCACAACAACACTGGGAGATGTAATTATCCTCATTTTATAGAGGAGGTTACCCATCAAGTGGTTGGAAGTGAAAGGGCTGGATATTTGGATTTAGGAAGCATTTACATAAAAATGAAAATTGAATCCATGAAAGCCAGTGAGGTCATAAAAAGAATATATAGAGAAAGAAGAGAAGACATAGCCAACGAGGAAAGAAGGGAGAAAGGGAGGAAGGAAGGAAGGTAGGAAGGGAGGGAGAGAGGAACATGCTGAGGGTTGCATAGCCTGGGGGTGTCTGGGGCTGGGTTTGAACCCTGGACCTCCTGCCTCTGGATCTAGCTCTCAGTTCACTAGACCACCTTGATGCCCTATAGTGTTGATTCTAGGACAGGGGAATAGTGGGGACTAGGCAATTGGGGTTGAGTGACTTGTCCAGGGTCCTATAGCTGGGAAGTATCTGAGGTCAAATTTGAACCTGATCCTCCTGACTGAAGACCTGGTGCTCTATCCATTGAGCCACCTAGTTGCCCGGTCATATACTTTGCCAGTGGCAAAGTTAGAAAACTCCAAAGCATGGTTGCTTGGCTCCCAGGTCAGAGCTTCCCCTCTGCTTCTCTGTAGTCCTGTGTTCTAGTTGAATGATGAGTGCTTACTGATAGAGATCCTAGAGCAGGACAGTGTAGACTCCTGATTGATTAGTGGGAGGAGGAGGAGAGGAGATTAATTCCTCAGATGGTCACTGATGATAAGAATAACCCAGTACTTTTCAGCCTCTTCTCTCCCCTAAATTAGGAGTAAAGCCTTCCAGGACAGGACCTGTTCTGGCTTTGGTTTTTGTTTGGAATCAATAAATATTTTTGATGGCTATAAAAAAAAGGCAAGGAGGAAGGGAAGTAGGAAAGGAGGAAAGAAAAAAGAAGGGAGGAAAAAGGAAGGAATGGAAGAGAGAAAGGGAAGGAGGAAGAAGGAAGAGAGGAAGAGAGGGAGGGGAAAAGTAAGAGGTGAAGAAGGAAGGAAAGAAAGAAGAGAGGAAAAGAAAAAAGAGAGAAACAAGGAAACACACATTTAAGAGCCAGGCACTGTGCTAAGCACCTTACAAATTTTGTCTCATTTGATCCTTACAACAGCCTTATGAGGTAGATATTATTATTTTCTCTGTTTTTATAGTTGAGAAAACTGAGGCAGTCATTTACTTAGCCAGCATCACATAGCTAATAGGTATGTGAGACTGAATTTGAATTTGTTTGTGTTTTTTTTTTAATTTCAGGCCTAGCACCCCATTAACTGTGCCATCTAACTACTTAGGGAGCAGGAGGAGCAGCATATAGAACCAACAAAGAAAACTGAGAACTAATGCACTGGTGGGTTAGAAACCTGGAGAGAAAAGGGTCAGAGAAAAGGTAAGGGAGGAGGACATATTCAGAAGGAGGTGATGGTTGTGGTGGAATTAAATTTGAAGTTGACCCTAAGGAATCATTACCATCAGTCTCAGTGGGTTCATGAGAATGGGATCTGCAAGTAAACAGGAGACCAGAGATAAAGCAAAAAGGCCCTTATTTGGCTAGGCAGGTAGACACTGATTTGGGAGCATCTACACTGGGTTTAGGGGAGAAGCATTTTTTATATATACCCTTTTTATGCAGCATTAGCAAGAAGAGTTAAACCAATCACGTTTAAGGTCAATTTTAATTCAGTTGAATTCTAAGAAGGCATGGGTAAAGCTTTTCTCATGGGAATGTTTTCAGAACAAGATAACCTATCCCTGGATATGTACACTTATCAACTTAAGGAATGTAGAATAACAAAAATCATCTCCATAGCTGCAGTCTACAAGCTTGTCTTTTTTCCAAAACTCCCCTACTTTGGTACTTCCTTGAAAGTATCACATAAGAGTACAATGTGGAATAGAGAAATAAGAATGATCAGTCTGTTTTGTTAGTTTGGTCCATTTTTTGGTCTTGGTCTGAAATCATTCTATGACCTTATGGGGATTACAGTTTTTAATTAGGTATGTGGGATTCATGAGTAAGAAAGAAATAAGGAGCAAAAGGCTGAAAATCTTGGGATGAGAACAAGATGTTGTTGAGGTGGAATGGTAGGTAGGGACACTGTGTGTGTGAAGAGTTTCCACTGAGAACTACACAGTGTGGATTCAGTACAAAAGAAACAAAAATGCAAGTCAGGGTGAAGAAGAAAAAAGAAAACAACTCTTCCTTTCTTTTTAAGATACACCCAAGTCCTGCTCCTGGGAGGAACTTTCTGCTTCATGAAGTCATCTACTTCTGGGGAAAATTTTCCCTTGGAAATTTTGGGTCAAAGGCATCTATCTTTGGCCATTGTCCACAAGTTATCTGGTTTGGTCAATGCAAATTCAGACACTAAGTATAGGTTCTAAGGCAGAAGAGCAGTAAGGGTGAGGCAATTAGGGTTAAGTGACTTGCCCAGGGTCATACAGCTAGGAAGTTTCTGAGGTCAATTTTGAACCTAGTTCCCCGCTTCAGGCCTGATGTTCTATCTACTGGCTATCTAGCTGTCCCTAACAAACCTTTTTCTAAAGTTAAATGCTTTTGGATTGTGGGGCTGTTAAAAAAACAAACCTATTGTTTTTAGTGAACTTAAAATCCAACTAAATTTTAGAAGATATAGCCATATGTCCTAAGGTAAGGAGAAGTAGTCTTTGACTATTTGCATAGGGCAAGCAGCAACTTCTTTTTATTTTTTTTAAGATATTTTATTTTCCCAATTACATGTAAGAACAATTTTCCACATGAATTTTCTGAAGTTATAAGATCCAAATTGTCTCCCTACCTCCCTTCCTCTCCCATTCTGGAGACAGTAAGCAATTTGACCTAGCCTATATATGTATTATCATTCAAAATCTGTTTCCATTTTATTCATTGTCTTAAGAGATAACTTATATAAAATCAACCCTGCCCCCCAATAAAAACACAAATGAACTAAAATGAAAAATTATATGTTTTGATCTGCATTCTGACCCCAACATTTCTTCCTCTGGAGGTAGAGAGCATTCTTTGTCTTAAGTCCTTCAGAATTTTCCTGAATCATTGTATTGCTGAGAGTAGCTAAGTCTTTCACAGTTAATCATCCCATAGTATTGCTGTTAGTGTGTACAATATTCTCCTGGTTCTGCATATTTCACTTTACATCAGTTCATGTAGATCTTTGCAATTTTTTCTGAAATCATTCTGTTCATCATTTCTTACAGCACAACAGTATTTCATCACCATCAGATACAACAATTTCAAGGAGCAGCTTCCATTAACAGAAAATATTGAATTCTATATTGTGACTGTCCACACATTTCCTTGTTCAGGTAAACTACTGAATGTTTTGTTTCTATTTGAAAACCATAAAAATACATGGCTTATAGAGAATTACACTATTTTACTGAACCATCCTTTATTTTTCCAGAGCATCAGGTTAAGGCTTTACAGATCTCATCAATTCCTTCCTGATCTATTATGTGGTTTGCCAAACAATTCTGTTTCTGGTTATCTTGGGAACCACAGATATTCCCTTCTTTTTTTCCCTTTGTAGGTACATATAATCAATGGTAATTAAATATAGTTCAGGCACAGTAGTTTAAGTTGTTTTGTAAAGAACATGGGCATCATTTATTTCCTCTTTACCTTTTCATTTTAAAAAATTATAATTTTAAAATTTCTTGACAACTAATTGAAACAATTCCGTATATGAAAACCTCAATACAACTTGAGATCTTAAAAACAATAATGACCAAAACATATCCTAAGACAGTTACTAAAACATATCCAAAGCCTATGTGTTTAGCATCTATATGGATAGGCATCTCTGAATATTCAAATAGACCTGAAAGAAATTCACTAGTTCCCTTTTATTTCCAGAATAAAATTTAAAATATGCCGTTAAGATCCATCATCATGTTTTTCATTGTCACAACAGCAGAAGTTTTAAGGATACTAATAGAATTGCAGTTATCACAAGTCCTTTCAATATATTTCTTTACCTAGTGAAACAATTTGAAAGGCAATCACATATATCCTAGTTTTTAAGTGGAAGCATCCTAATCTTGCTGCTTTCCCCTAAATGAAGTTTGCTAATCCATTTAAAATTTTTAAATTAAAAAATCCATTAAATTTTTTTATAACTTTATCACATCACATCTTTATCCTTTCCCCCTTTGAAGATATATATATACACACACATATATATATATTATCTATGTCATCCAAAAAACTATAAAGTCCTATATAAACTTAATCTTACACATGAATATATAAAATGATCAAGGATATGGCAAATCTAAGAACTAATTTTTCCCAGTTACCTATAAAGTTGACAATTATTGATCACAAATTCAGAACAGCAAAACCAAAGTTATGCTTATACTCCATTATAGCAGTTCAGAAGTGTTTGATGATTAAAACAAAAAGGTTCATTATAATATATTTGCAGCACTTTTGCTATTGTCAGAGAAACTTGCTATGAAAAAAGAAAGGTCATAGTCATAAAAAAAATCAGTACTATTCCCTTATAGCTAAGTCAAAAGTCACAAACTGACATATATATATCATTACACACACACACACACACACACACACACACACACACACACACACACATATATATGTGTATATATATATGTATTACATATATAGATATACAGCGCTGATTTCAGGCAAAAGTCATAGATGTCTTTTGGAAAAGTCAATCCTGTAACAGAGTTCCACATTATTCATAAGGTGTCATAGCCAGGCTCAGAATCAACCAGGTGGAAAACATTCCTATTCAGAAAGGAAATAGCATATGGGAAAACTGAATAAAGAGGATCCTGCTGTTACCTACACAAGCTTGTTTTCTCAATGTTCTCAGCCATTCACATCCACCAATAGCATTTTTCAGATTATACTTCCTTTGAGCAGCTCATGACATTTTTCTAGAATGGTAGATACTGAGTTAACAACAATTGGATAGTTGTATCTAAATTCAGACTCAGAGCAATTCAAATTATAGTTCCACCTCGCACAGAAATTTCCACTGCTTACAATTCAGTAGTTTTTCCCCTTTCGTGTTGTTATAACACTTAGTAAACAATAAAAAACATTTACCTTTAGTATTTAAATACATACAAGATCTTTCCAAAAGCATCCATCTGACGTCTTTCTTTTTTCTCTTTCTTTAAATACCTAATAGAAATTAAGAATAATCACCTTTTGGAGTTTTACACAAACAACCTGTATGATAATTCACTCAAAACCCAGAAAAACACCAGCCACTATAAATCCCCAGGTGAACAGAAGTCCATATCTTAATTGATATGGTATTGAATATTAAGCCTTAAAGCCTTGATGGCGAACCTATGGCACACATGCCAAAAAGGGCACATAGAGCCCTCTCTGTGTACATGCATGCTGTCGCCTGCCAGAGTTCATTAGTAGAAAGCCCAAGGGACTCAGGGTAGGGCTGTTCCCCTCCCTCTCTCCACTACACCTGAGGACATTTCTCACTTCACCTGCCCCTCCTCCCAGAAGCCCAATGGAAGTCCTTCCTCCTTCCCCTGTCTGGGGTAAGGTACTGGGGACTGGGGGCTCTCATGCTGCATGAGGGTGCAGCACAGGTGGGAGCCTGTTGAGTCTGTGGTGAAGGTGATTACCGTGGTGAAATTGGAGAGGAGCTAGGTGCATAGCTTACAGCATGGCACATAGCTGGAGGGGAGCAGGACTGGAGGGGAGTGAAGTGCTGGGGCCACTCTCTTCCCCTTCTCCACTCATACCTTTCATCACTCACCCCTCTGCCCAGCAGCCCAATGGAATCGCTTCTTCTCTACCCTGTCTGGGGTAAGGAGGTGCAGGGCATAGTACTCAGACTCTGGGGAGGGCAGGCACAATCTGGGGGATTGGGTCGGGGCAGGGCCTGACACTCCATCTCTAAAAGGTTCGCTATCACTACCCTAAGGGAAAAAAGCATCTTTAAAACTGAAATCCATTGATACTAAGTTGGTTCAAAGATGTAACTTCAATATATACTAGTCTAGGTATAATATCATAATTTTCATAATCAGTAGTTAGACAAATCATCATATAACTCACTTCCGTACTATAAGCAAACTTGTTAGTCCCCCCATTTTGCTATGATTGTTTGTGATGGAGGAGAGATCTTAGCACTAATCCATTATTTTGAAATTTTGCATTATCCTTTCACAGAACTGATAAGATTTTATGAACTCATGAAGGCATCTAAAAGACAGAATATATGACAAGTGCACAAAGGATTTTATAGACAATAAGCATTTACAAGATCTTTTGTATTTTTATCATCACTGTCATTATTATTATTAATTTTAAAGCATATAAATTTAAAATATACCTAATTAAATACTTAACTGAATTTTTAAGCCATAAGGACAAAAATCTTTAATAAATGCTAGCTCAAATTCATAATTTCACAGCATTCATATCAGAAGAGAAATTAATTTCCTAATAATACAAATGTTTTTGACCATGTGATCATCGAGGCTGTAGGAAAAAAATAATCTGATAGGATGAATATTGAGAAAAGACTTGAAATTCTGCAGCAAAAAGATAGGTGGCAACCTTGGAGAGAGCATTTTCATTAAAGTGATAGAGATGAAAGACAGACTGGTTGAGAAGTCAGTGCAGTATGAAGAAATGGAGGCAGCCAATGTAGATGATGATAATATCTAGCATTTATGCAGTGCTTTAAGATTTGCAAAGCACCTTACATATATTTATAAGTCTTGGAAACAACCCAATGAGGTAGATGCTATTATTACTTCCATTTCACAAATAAGGAAACTAACACTGAGAGAAATTAAGTAACTTGTCCAGAATCACATAGCTAATAAGTTACTGAGGCAGATTTGAACTTGTCTTCCTAACACCAGGTCAAGAAGTGACCCTATCCACTGAGCCACCTAGTTGCCAAAAGCATAGATGACTCTTGGGAAGTTTAATAGCAAAAGGGGAGGGAGATACAGAATGAGGATGCTGGAGGGATATCAAGGTCAAGCAAAGGTTATTTTGGGTTTTGTTTTTAAAAATGGGGAGTCTTCAGTATGTTTCTAGGCAGCAAAAAGGCATTGGTAGTTAAGGAGAAATTGAAGTTGAAGGAGAGAATGATGGAAATGGGAAGACTCCTGAAGGGCACAACAGGGGATGGGATCGAGGACAGCAGCTGCTGTCTCTTAATCGGAGGCTGGAACAATGAAAAACAATGCATGGAATGATGTGGAGGAGGAAAAGGAGCTCAAGGATAGATGGTCATGCTGCTGAGGTAGAGGAAGGAGACAGGAGAGGGAACTTGAAGAAAGAGGAAAACTTTTGAAACATCCATTGTGGGGAATCTGAAAGAGAATCAGTCAGGGAAGAATAAAAGCATTGCCAGGCAGCAATGCAGGTTCAATTTAAGGGAAGGAATTAATCATTTATATAGCTCCCACTGTGTGCTGGCCGCTGCACTTTACAAATATCATCTCATTTGATCCTCACAACAATCCTGCAAAATAGGTACTCTTATTATCTCTGTTTTACAGTTGAAGAAACTGAGGTAAACAGAAGTTAAGCGACTTGACCAGAGTCACACAGCTAGTCAGTATCTGAGGCTGGAATTGAATTCGAGTTTTCCTGACTTCAGATGCAATATTCTGTCCACTGCACCACCTAGCTACATTTGAGATTCATTAACACAAATTCTACCTATCTGGGCCTCAGGTTCCTCACTGTAAATACTACAGGATACCAGGAGATCTGGTGACACTAATAATAGAAATGACAACCCATTCATGCTTATCCATTCTCTACAGTTCTTGCCCATCCTCAGAAATCCCTTCCTCCGAGCTCAGGGAGTGGGGAAAGAGTCCATCTAACCCACTAGTGGTCTTTCTCTAGTTCTCTTGGGCATGCAAGTCCACCCTTGGTTGTCCCTAACTCTCACTCTCATTACAGGATGTCATGTAAGGTCAAATGTTTTTTAATTTTTTTCTAGTCATATATATCTCTAATAACTTCCATTTACATCACTTCCTTTCTGTAATTCCTTGATCATAATGTGCTACAACCTGTACACACTCACCATTCACTTCTTCAATGTTCTTCTGGTTACCTGAAAAACCAATAGTGTTCTATGACTGGATGCCATACATCAGAAGAAGAAGAAGAAGAAGATGGGTGTTAGAAGAGACAAGGACTTTGTTTTCAGGGAGGGACTTGAGATTCTTAGAGGAATTGTGCAATTTCCCAAATGCAATCCAATTTGCTGTCTTCCTGCTATTCAGTTCTGGGTCCAGCTCACTGTCCAAGGCACGTATACTTACGAATGAGCTCTTTGCATTTTCCTTCCAGCTCTAAGTCATAATCTGAACAGCAGGCATTCTTCATTCCCTTAGGTCCCATGTGGATAATCAGGTCAGGGTCTTTGGAGTGACCAGGCAGCTCATTTAGGAGGAACTGCAATGTTCTAGGCCTTGATCTCCAGGTAGTTGGAGGATTTCATGATATAGAGAAGAGGTTCTTAATTTGAGGGGGTCAGAGATCTCCTGGACAGACTAGAGAAGCCCATAGACCCTTTCTCAGAAAAGGGCTTTTAAATAATTGAAGGAAATGCTAAATTTATCTTAGAGGTTACTCAAAATAAAGATGAAATTCTTTTCCCATCCAAGTTAATGGAGCCCTCTAAAATCAATCCACAGAGTCCTTGGGAGAAGGGTACTCATAGACCCAGGTTCAAGGATCTCTGATCTGTGTGGGATTCCTCTTCCATTTGCATTCAGCTCTGGGTATCCACAGCTCTGGACTCATCCCCTGGGTAGAGATTGTTTCCAACTGGAATGGTCAGAAGGATCTTCCTAGACTGAGATGTGAAGTTGGAGCTGAACCTTGCAGGAGAGAAAGGATATGAACTGTTGGAGTTGGAGCAAGATGAAGAGCATTCCCACCGCAGGGAACAATCTGTAGCTAACATTCAAGACTGGAAATGAAACAATCTGGAGTACACTAGTAAATGTTTAAGAGCTGCTTCACGAGACAATTATAAAAACCTCTGATAAGCAGATCTCGTCTTGTTTTATGCTTCATTTGATGTTAATAATCTGAGAACGGATAGATAACAATTATCACTGTTAAACCATTCAAGATATTCTGAATAATGGTGATATACTTGCATGGAAGATAGTTTATTGGAGGATTAGGAAGGTGTACTGATCTACCTAAACAAAAAAAGTTTTAATAATCATCAGTAATCCCAGGAGGATATTGCATCCAAGTCAAGAAAACAAGCATTTATTAAGTACTTTCTATGTGCCAGACACAGTGGTAAGGGATAGTGAATCAAAGATAAGCAAAAATAGCCCTGTCTTCTAGTTTATAATTTAATGGGGGAAATCACATCTAAACAATTATGTACAAACAAGATAAAAGGATAAATTAGAGGGAAGGGATGCCTCTCAGTAAGTTGTATTACTGTAAAAATGAGGTCTGGCATAGGATTTTATTTCCCAAAGCCTTCCTGTTTTCTTCTCCTGTATTCATCAAAGATGTCCTCAATACACTGTATATTCTAAGGGCATCTTTTTATCTCTCTATCTCTCTATCTCTATCTGTCTATCTGTCTATCTGTCTTTCTGTCTCTCTGTCTATCCATCCATCCATCTATCTATCTATCTATCTGTCTGTCTGTCTGTCTGTCTGTCTGTCTATCTCTGTTTATCCATCTATTTCTCTCTCTTTCTCTCTATCTATCTATCTGTCTGTCTGTCTGTCTCTGTCTAGCTCTCTGTCTATCTGTATATATACTTATATCTCTATATAGTTATATTTATATCTAGCTATCTAACTGTCTGTCTGATTGTCTGTCTGTCTATCTCTGTCTATCCATCTATCCATCTATCTATCTATCTATCTATCTATCTATCTATCTATCTATCTATCTATATCTTTCTATCTCTCTATCTATCTATCTATCTGCTGTCTGTCTATCTCTTTCTCTATCTGTATATATACTTATATCTCCATATAGCTATATTTATATCTAGCTATCTATATGTGTTTATAAGTACCTTTATCTTCTGTTTTAGAATCAATACTAAGTTTCCATTCCAAAGCAGAAGAGTGGTAAAGGCTAGGCAATTGGAGTTAAGTGACTTGCCCAGGGTCACACAGCTAGGAAGTGTCTGAAGACAGACTTTAGGCCAAAACCTCTTGGCTCCAGGCCTGGCTCTCTATCCACTGAGCCACCTAATTGTTCCCAAAGCATGTCTATTTATCCAGTCCTAATCTCTCTCCTGAGCTCTAGTCCCTTATTGCCAACTTCTTGTTGCATATTTTGAACAAGATGTCCCATAAGTATCTCAAACTCAGCATTCTAAAACAGAGCACCTGACCCCAAACCTTCTCCTCTATTGAACCATAAGACCCTTAGACTCTCAATCTTTTTGCTGTCCTCACTCCTCTCTCCTTCCCCACCTCATATATATAATCCGTTGCCATTACTCTTCACATCATCACAGCATCTGTCATATATGACCCCTTTTCTCCACTTTCTGTCACTACTTTAATAACAGGCCCTCACTTCCTCTTGCCTGGACCATTGCAATAACCTCCCAATTGAATTCCCTGCCAAAATCCATCCTTTACACAGCTGCCAAAATGATTTTCCTAAAGCATGCCTACCCATGTCGCCCTCTTACCAGTTAACTCCATTGATTTCCTGTTATGTCAAGTATCAAATGTAAAAATGCCTTTTGTTTGTCACTGAAAGCTCCTCACGCCTCGGACACTTCCTACCTCTTCTTGCATTTTACGCCTTCCAAGGAATCTGTGGTGCAGTTGAAGTAGCCTAAACTTGCTTTTCCTCATAAAACAGAGCTTCATCTCCCTTTGCCCCTTGTGCTGCCTATTCCCATGTACAATGCTGTCTCTCCCAACTCCAGCTCAGAATCCTTGGATTCTGTTTAGATTCAGCTCCTGCCACCTTCATCCGAAGGCCTTCATGGTCCCCTTAATGCTATCCCCTCAGGTTACCTTCCATCAACTCTGTATTTGTCTTGTATGTTCTGACTAATGTGTTACCCTCCCCTCCCATTAGAATGGAAGACCCTTGAGGACAGACTGTTTTTGTCTTTTCTTTGCCTCCCCAGTAAAGTTAAGTACGTAGTAAATATTTGTTAATAGGTGATCGTTTTCATTAAAATTATGCAGAGATGGGAAAATGGGCATATTGGTTTGTAGCTACTTATCTGTCCATCATCTTTCATTTTGGAAATATGAAGTCTGAGATTTTTTTCCATGCATCTGGCATCTTCCCTTCTTTTAGATTCCATAAGAACTGATCCCTTTATGCCCCCCAAATTGTGTCACCTCTATCATGAAGTTCCTCTACAGGGTGTTCCACTAGTTCTTAATGAAGTTTTAAGCTTTTACCAGTTTAAAACTTAGTTTAATGCCCCTCTAAGACTTTTAGGGGAGCAGCTAAGTGGTGCAGTGGATAGAATGGAATCAGAACTCATCTTCCTGAGTTCAAATCAGGCCTCAAGCATTTTCTAGCTGTGTGACCCTCGGTAAGTCATTTCACCCATTTGACTCAGTTTCCTCATCTGTAAAATGAGTAGGAGAAGGAAATGGTAAACCACTTTAGTAACTTTGCCAAGAAAACCCCAAGTGAGGTCATAAAGAGTTGAATAGGACTGAATGACTAAACAACAATTTTTTTTAAAAGGCTTTGTATTCTTTGGTACAATTTCCACTTTGGCATGAAGTACATCTGGGACTATGATGTTTCGGTCCAAATATGGTCACTGTCATTGATGGTTTAAAAAATAAGGTTGTGGCAAAAAATCATTACAGAGGGGGCAGCTAGATGACTCAGTGGTTTGAGAGCCAGGCCTGGAGACAGGAAGACCTGGGTTCAAATCTCGTCTCAAATACATCCTAGCTGTGTGATCCTGGGCAAGTCACGTAATCCTCATTTCCTTGCCCTTACCGCTCTTCTACTTCAGAACCAATACACAGTATTGATTCGATGAAGGAAAATAAGGTTGTTATTTTGTTTTTTAAATCATTACATATCTTTTGTATTTTTCATTTGTGTATTGTCTTCCTTTCTATCTAAATTCCCTCAGGATGACTTTGCTTAGGTGAATCTCTTGCCAGACTTTCTTTAAATTTGCTTTATGAGGTTATGCTAGTTGTAATCTTCTATCATTCTATTTGATAAGATTTTATATTCTTTTTGATAATATTTTACAAATGGGTAAATTTTAGATCACTGTTGTCCTTGGCTGCCATATCTCTCTGTTGGCGAGGAGATCAAGTGTTTGTTGACTAAGGCTGTTTCTAGTCTCTTTTGGTTTCCTTATTATGCAATTGATTTATAAAGAAGTTGAGCTTATTTAGGAAATGGTTATAATTAGTACTGATATTTGTTCCTCTATCCATTTCCCATTTTTCAGGGTCAATAACTTGTTTAAATAGATCAGGTTGAATTTGTTAATTTGCATGCTGTATCTTTTTCTCATTTTGATTTTTTAATTTTAGTTTTGCAGTTATTTAATTCTTTGCCAAAACTATTCACAATAATTAATTGGAGAATAACTCCCACATCAGTAACCAATCATTTGGTGCCTATTAAAATAAAATCAATTTCATCCTTTGTTATATCGCTTCACTTGGTACTCTTCTCCCAATTCCTTTCTCAAATAAAGTATTCACAATACATGAGAATGTGGCTTCTGTGTAGTCCACAAGCCTTTGGTCTTTCTTATTCTTACTCTTGAACAGTAATTTCCAACAATTTTTTTTACTACCTTCACTTATTTACACCTTTAATTATTGTCACTATGTATCACAATGAATATTGACTTATTCTAGAGGTTCTTATCAAACTCTTCATAGAATTTTTCTACCTCAAGAGTTCTTAACTTGGAGTCCATGGATTCTCAAGGAGTTTTTGGATAGATTGTAGGCTAGGGTAGGATGAGGAGAGGAGAAGAAGAAGGCTTGTAACTTAGTTGAGGGGAAAGTACATCTTTATTTCAGTATAATTCATTTCCTCGGTATTATCATGCATTTTATTTTATCCATTAAAAAACATTACTCTGAGAAGAGTCTATGGACTTCATCAAACCGTCTAAGAGGTCTAAGAAACACACCCAAAGGTTAAGAGCCCCTGTTCTACTTTCTCATCCTGTGTTACAAATATTGGCACATAATCTGTTGTTAGGTTCATGGTGGTCTTTTTTTACAAGTATTTATCATGAGCACAGCAATGAGAGATGGCCAGAGGTGGAATAATGTATCTTCATTGTCTCTAGGTGGACAAAAAAACCCAACTCCTTTATTTGCCTCTCCAAGGAGAGCCTGAGAACCATTCTTCCATTCTGCTGCCACTTCTTTCTGTCTTCTGGTGTCATTTATAGTGAGGGTGTCAAGACTGATACAATTTCATTTCTCTAGTCATTAGATGAGGCTCTCACATTTAGAATACCAAAGCTATTCGTGTTTAGAGATATTTTGTAAACTGGGGTTCTTGGCACGCTCTGGCTGCTTTTTTTTAACCACTTCCCCCTTCTCTGCAAGAACAGATGGAAGGCTTGTTTGTATTTTCCTTTATTTTTGTTAATAAATAAATTCTCTGGGGTTGATTAATGAACAGCTAAGTGGCATAGTGGATAGAATTCCAGGCTTGAAGTCAGAAAGACTTGAGTTCAAATACAGTCTTAGACACTTCCTGGTCGGTTGACCTTGGGGAAGTCACTTGACTCCTATCTGCCTCAGTTTTCTCACCTGTAGAATAAAAATAATTATAGCACCTACCTCCCAGAGTGGTTAAACGATCAAATGAGATAATACTTGTATAGTTCTTAGCACAATACCTGACACGTATAAAATAATAAATAAAATAATAGCTAACATGTAAATGTTAAATATTATTATTATCTGAGCATAATAATAGTACTTGGGCCTCCTAGGAGGCAGGCTTCAAAGGAGCTGGACTAGTCCCATAATGTTTCATCCTCTAAAGGAGAAGAAAATACCTCTTGCTCAGAAGATAGCTTGCAGCTCAGACTTCCACCAGAGCTCAATGAAGAAGTGGAGGAAGGGAGCACCTCCATGATGTTTCCTTCTATTTAAGTAGAATAGAGGGAAGGAATAAGTTGCAGAGGGTTTGGGCATTTCATATCACCCCACAAAAAGAGATCCTTTCAAGGTTTTCAGGGACAGGTCAGCACCCAGACAGAGTGGCCCAGGCTTCCCCTTAAATATTATTGTTAATTTTTAAACCCTTACCTTTCATCTTAGAATCAATACTGTGTATTGGTTTTAAGACAGAAGAGCCGTAAGGGCTAGGCAATGAGGGTTAATGAATTGCCCAGGGTCACCCAGCTAGGAACTGTCTGAGGCCAGATTTGAACCAAAGACTTCCTGTCTCTAAGCCTGGCTCTCAAACCATTGAGCCACTTAGCTGCTCTCTTCCCCCTTAACTATTGCCACCTAATTACCATGGCAATGAAAAACAGCCCTCTTAGAGGACTCAACATCTAGGAGATCTAAACGCTTTCCTTTTTTTCCAGACTGCTCTAGAGGCAGGAAAAACACTGTTCACCACAACCTCTGCTTATGAGGAAAGTTTTGAAAAGGCCCCAGTGAGCCTAGACAGGGAAATCAGCCATCTACTTCTGCTGGTGGCAGTTCTCTGAGGAAGGGTACTGGCACTTTTCAGAGGAGGATTCCAAAGCTTTGGGATTTTCTCAGCTTCATAGTATCCAAAAGTGTAAGAATCAGTCAGAAATGATGTCTGGAATCAATACACAGTATTGATTCTAAGATGGAAAGTTTAAAAAAAATTGTATAGCTGATGAGTTCTCTGAGCTCAACCTCCCAAGCTGGTGCCACAGAGCCAACATTGGGTTTGAAGTCTTTCTTGTTCAAATCTTGTCTTTGCCACTTTTTAACTCATGTGACCTTAAAGAAGTAACAACCTAACTAGCCCTTGGTGTCTTCATATATAAAATAAGGAGAGTCGGGGTAGACTAGATGATGGTTAAGGTCTTTTCCTTAAAGGGGCAGATAATGGTGCAGTGGATACTCTGGCCTCAGATACTTACTAGCTGTGTGACCCTGGGCAATTCACTTAACCCTGTTCCCTAAGTTTCCTTATCTATCAAATGAGCTGGAGAAGGAAATGGCAAACCACTCTAGTGTCTCTGCCAAGAAAACCCCAAATGGGGTCACACAGAGTCAGAAACATCTAAACAACAGAGTGTATAAAGAAGTAGGGACTGGAGGGAGGGCTTCCTATAAAGGCAAATGCTATCAGCAAAGTCCAAAAAAATCAGCAATACCTGGTTCAAGTCTGGCCTCTACTTCATACTGACTAGGGGACCCTGGGCAAATCACCTAACTCTTGTGACTCCAGGCAACTCTCTAAGATTCTAAGTGGCAGAAAAGGTGCTAACCTACATAGGTAGAGACAGCTCCTTCTCCTGGAAGTGCTCTATATCAATGAAAGTATGGACCCCCTTCCCATCCTTAAACCTGTTTGCCTCAATTGTTGTTGTTCAGTCATTTTCAGTTGTGTCCAACTCTTCATGATCCCATTTGAGGTTTTCTTGGCAAAGATAATGGAGTAGTTTGCCATTCCCTTCTCCAGTTCATCTTCCAGTTGAGGAACCAAGGCAAACAGTATTATGTGGCTTGCCCAAGATCATACAGCTAGTAAACATCAGAAGTGGTATTCAAACCCAAATTTTTCCTGACTCCAAGTCTAGCACATTCTCCACTATACCACAATGCACTTGATTTTTATATCTTGTCACTGGTTCTCAGGACCTTGGACAACTCTTATAGAACATAAAAGGGACCTTCCAGATCTCCTAGCTCAACCTTCTAAGCCCCATTCCTTCTCTTGGTCTTAATCTCTCCATCTTTTAAATATCTCGAAAGTCCTTGTCTGTTCTGGCATTCCAGAGACCTTTCCTCGGGGTTCTTATTGTGTGGAGGGGAACAGTGTGAGCAGAGAAGGGTAGAGAAAGGGGTACTATTTGCTTATGTGATTATTAATGTGCATTTCTCCATGTGTAAGGATTTATGGGATATATTTGTCTCTAAGCCCACCCCATGTCCAAATTATACTCTCCTCTCAACAGCTCCTCCTAGTCAGAGATAATGTTCTAGATGGCTAAACTCTGATTCATGGGAATTGTCCAGATGATATTCTTATAAGAGTGCTTAGTGTGTGTCTTTGCACATGTGTGTAAAGTTTATGGATATACATGTACAAGGGAGTCTGAATCTCCTCTGCCTGTGGCTCTGTCCCAGGCTTTCCCTCCCTCCAGTCTTGGGAAACATTTGTCCATTTTTAGCAATGCCTTTTTTTTTTCCCAGCAAATGAGGAGGAAATCGTCTGATAGCAAACAATTGTCTTTCAGAAGTGTCTGTCCTTATCTCCTTGCTAAACCTCACATCCTGATGATTTCCTTGGGCTGCCTCTCTCTGGAGATTTTCTTTCTTTCTTTTTTTTTTTTTTTTAAACCTTTACCTTCTGTCTTAGAATAGATACTAGTATTGGTTCTAAAGCAGAAGAGGGGTTGTGGTTAAGTGACTTGCCTAGGGTCACATAGCTAGGAAGTATCTGAAACCAGATTTGAACCTTGTCTCCAGGCTTGGCTCTCTATTCACAGAGCCAGCTAGTTGCCCCATTCTCTGGAAAATTTCCAGGGAAATTTAAGGGCAACTGAACTACCCAAGGTACCCTAGTCTGATATAGCTCTCTGAGGGGCAAGGCCCAGACCTACCATTCCTCAGCTCTGAAGGAGACTCTCTTCTCTGTCTCCCTCAGACTGTGAGCTCCCACCAGGTAGGGCCTGGGTCTCATCCTTCTCTGTCTCCCCAAACTATAAGCTTCCTGAGGACAGGACCTGGTCTGTTCTTTCCACCACTCTAGGCCATGAGTTCTCTTATTCACCAAGACTGTGAAATCAAAGGCAGCTAGATGGCCCCCTGAATAGACCGCTGTTCCCAGGGTCAAGAAGACTTGAATTCAAATGTAGTCTCAAACACTTACCAGTTATATGACCTGGGCAAGGCCACTTCACCTCTGTTTGTCTCAGTTCCCTCATCTGTAAAATGAGGGTAGTTCTAGCATCTACCCCCCAAGGTTGTTGTGAGGATCAAATGAGATCTAGTGCCTGGCACAAAGTGCTTATATAAATGTTAGCTGTTAGCTATTATTATTTGGATCACAATTAGGAATTAGAACTGGACCTTAGAGGCCACCTGGTCCTTCCACCTTGCAGATGCTTTTAGTTACAAATACTGTATGACAATGCTTTTTCCCCCCAAAAAAAGTAATACAAAAACTTTTTTGAACAAAATGTCAGATTTTTTTTCTAAATTCTTTGGGAATGGGACAGGGCAGGAAGGTAGAGGAAAAAAGCCTGATCTTTTAACATTTTTTTCATCAGAATTTCCCACTAAATCCCTAATAAAATTGCTCTGTGGATATGAATGAATTTTTTTTTAAAGAGAGGTTAAGGGAGCTGCCTGTGCTCACATGAACAGTAAGTAGCAGAAGCAGGATTTGAACCAAGCTCTCAGGACTCCAAAGCCACCAGGGATGTTTTCTAATCTAGATCTCTGATAGGAAAGGATCTAAATCTGTTCTATTTCCTGCTACTCATTATTACACCTACACCCTGTAGATCTCTTATCACCATCCCTTCACTCCATTCTGCCCCCAAACTAGAGAGAACTTAGGTCAACAATGAAAACCAGAATCTCCCAGTCAAGCCTGTCCTCAGCCTCTTATTGGCTGGGCCCAGAGAGCTCACACTCCACAAGAGAAAAGAGAAACAATTTGGAAAGCTTTTACTGTCAACACAGATGCAGGATGCTAAGGCAAAAAAGACCAGATGGCCTGGACGCCCCATCCTTCCCCACCCAAGCTTTGCTACCCAGAGCACGGATCTAATTGCCTATCTGGAAGACTCTTGGGAGGTCATAGGAAAAAACAAACCTTGGACTTAGAGTCCAGGGATCTGGGTTCCTCTTCCTGCACTGACACTGTCTCTATGATTCTGGGCAAGTCAGTTCATTACTCTTGAATCTCAGTTTCCTCGTCTGTAATAATGGAAAGAATTATCCTTGCCCTTCTCACCTCAAGGAGATGAGGAAATCAACTTGTAAACCTTAAATCATTATATAAAATTGAAGGAAAAACAAAGCATTTTACAGCTAAAAGGTACTTTGGGATATAGGACATAGACTGTTTGAGCTGGAAGGGCCATCCAGACCAAGGGTTCTCACTCTGAGGTCTTCAGATTTCTAAGGGGTCCATGGATAAATTCTAGAGAGTCTATGAATTTTTAAAAAATATTTAATAACTCTTTCAATATAATTGCTTTCCTTTGTAACCTTGTGTAGTTTATTTTATGTATTTAAAGACATTTGAGAAGAGGTTCATAGGCTTCACCAAACTGACTCCCAAAGGGATCCATGATGCAGAAAATGTTAAGAATCCCTGTTCTAGACCAACATCTCCATTTTTCAGATGGGGAAACAGAGGTGTTTTTCAGCTCTGACATTCTGGGTTCTACCATCCTTCCCAGCTCTGACATTCTTTGTTTTAACACCACCACCACCACCAAGCTCTGAAGCTCTGTGTTCAAAGCCCTCTTCTAGCTTGAACATTCTGTGTTCTAAGGCCTCATCCAGCTCTAACACTCTCCATTTTAAGGTCACATATTCTCTGAACCAAATAGCTAGTTTTAAAGCAACCAGATAAATGGTTTCTTAGTCCTATCATTTGAACTAATTGATTTTTCCTGCCTGGGATTCAGGGTTCTTCCTGTGCGAGTCTGTGTGCTTCCCAGCCCCAGCCTTCCTCCATGGCTGAAGCCAAAGGACTTCTCATTCCTGTGAGTCAAGTTCAAAGGGGAAGGAGAGTTCAGCCATGGTGGTGTTGCAACCTCAGGAAGCAGAGATGGGGGAAAGGACATGGGGGGCCCGCAGGGCAGCTTGGCATTCAGTGGAGATGGGTGACAGAAAAAGCCTTCCCTTTCCTGGAACCCTGGCTTCCCAATTTTCTCAAAACAAACAATAGGTAGAAAGGGGTCTCCAGATAGGGCTCCCCCACCCCTACTCGTCAGAAGGAGAAGCAAGTGGTTTAGTAACAGCCTCCAGTCCTTCCTGTCCCATAAAGAAGCCCCAAAAGGAACTCAAGGTTCTGGAATCATCCCCATCCATAAGAGGGGTCTGGACTTTCTCCCCTTGCCAAATCTTGGCCATTGTAGCATCCTGAAAAATATCCAAGGTTCCTCTAAAATGAGTCAGCTGGATTAGATGGCCTCCAAGATCCCTTTTCAGCTCTAGCTTGACAATGGCAAGGATGATGGATCCTAGAATCACACACATAGTTGGGGTAATATTTTGGACAGACCATGCTGGGCTTGGAGTCAGGACACCTGGGTTTGGAGCCTTGCTCTGATCGCTTCTAGATAGCATCTGTCTAGCATCCTGACATTGGGTAAAACTGTGCTCCTTCCTTTCTTTTCCTTTATAAATGTATTATTCTTTCTCACTTTAAAAATAATGTTTGTCATTTGTTTTCTAACATTTTGAGTTTGGCATTCTCTCCCTCCCTCTCCTCATTCTTCCTTGAGATGATAAACAATTTGCTATTACTGATACATGTTCTGTCAAAGAAAAAAATAGTGTCCTATTTGTCATGTCGTGGAAGACACATTTTTTTAAAAACAAGAAGAAAATATAGTGAGGCCTGCTTCGATCTGCATTCAGACGCCATCAGTTCTTTCTCTGGAGGTAGATGAGCATTTTTCATTGAGTCCTTTGGGACTGTCTTGTCTCACTGCGTTGTTGAGAATAGTCCTTCACTATTGTTTATCATACAATATTGCTGTTACCACGAATAATGTTCTCCTGGTTCTGCTCAATTCACTCTGCAGCTGTTCATAGAGATCTTTCCAGATTTCTCTGAAATCTTCCTTCTGAGCTTATTTCTTAATCTCTGAAATGGAGATAATAAAATTTGCACTCCCTACCTTACAGAATCATTTCAGTGTCTTCTAGAATACCTACAGAATTTTCTTGGAAATTGCCCTATATTTGAAGTCATAAAAGCTGGGTTTAAATCCTAATTCTATCACAAATCTCTCATGTCACCATGGGGAAAGAAATTCCATCTCTGTGCCTCAGTTTCCCCATTTATAAAATGGATATGATAATCCTTATATTCTACCTACTTTAGAAAGTTGTTGTGAAGATCCCATGAGGTAGTTCCTGTGGGCAAATTGGATCTCAGCCCTGGGAAGGATATGAAAGGCCTTCCAGCCCAATCCAGTCCTGAGCAGTCACCAGATTAACAGGGTCCCAGGAAAATGGTGCATACACTGCTTCAGGGCCTCCACTCATAGGCAAGTCCTTATCTAGCTAAGGTGATCTATTCTAATCAATGAAACATTTTTCCTTGTAGTGACAAAATCTGCCTCCTTGAAACTCCCTTCTCTTCTCCCCTGAGTTTTTCCTAGTTCTTCCCTTTGGAGTCAAGCAGAACAAGTCTAAACCCTTTCCCAAATGGGATGTGTGCAAAGTATTTCATAAAGTTTGGAATAGTACAGAACTGTGAACCATTCCTGCTTGGTTATCTTCACATCCTGACATTAGAAGCACCTAGGCGGTGCTGTGGATAGAGTACCTGACCTGGAGTTAGGAAGATCTCAGTTAAAAATCCAGTCTCAAACACTTAATAGCTTTGTGACCCTGGGCAAGTCACTTAATCCTGTTTGCCTCAGTTTCCTCATTTGAAAAATGAGCTGGAAAAGAAAATGGCAAAGCACTGCAGTATCTTTACAAAGCAAATTCCAAAAAGGGATCACAAGGAGTTAGACAAAACTAAAAAATGACTGAATAACAAAGTCTGGGATCTAGTTGTAGGATGGACTGGAATAACCAGAGACTTGAGGTCATAGATTCCTTAGGATTTGGAGCTAGTTAGGGGCCTTATAGAGTCATCTTTTCCAATCCCCATCAAATGATCAAATGAGGTAATAAAGGGCTTAGCACAGTGGCTAGCACATAGTGGGTGCTAAATAAATGCTTATTCCCTTCCCTCACTGTAGAGATGAAGAAACATGTGATCAGAGAGATCTCTAATGGGTTCTAACTCTGCCACTTACAGCCTATGTGACCTTGGGAAGGAGTATATGACCTCTCTAAGCCTCTGAGTCTTTATCTCCCAAATGAGCAGATGGAGCTAGATAAGCTCTGAGATCCCTTCCTGCTCTGATGAGTAACTTGCCAAGTCACTCCGGTAGCAAGTGACGGTCAGCCCATGTTCCTTGACTCCAAATTCAGGTTCTTCCCCTAGATCATAGTGCTTTCTCTACCTCTCCTTCCCCATCTGCAACACCTTAATTCCCATCTCCCTCTTTCCTGGCCACCCTGGTTGTTAGGGGCTTCTTCTGGGAACGCAGAGCTGTCAGATACAGGAAACCAGAAGCTAGGAAAGCCAGAAATCAGTTCTCACTCACACACACCCTTGGTCACTCCCACCTCTCACCCTCCAACCCTGCAGGACTGTGTCTTTCCTCTAAGGTGGGGGAGCCAAGTTCAAGTCCAAGAGCTTCCTCCTTGATGAAAGATTAGGTAAGAAAGGAGCACACACCCTCCCTCTCTCCATCCTCCCTCCCCAGTGAGGTCTCCACCCTACTGATTGTCTTCCCCAGACTTCAAGTGCTTCTCCAAGTGCCCTTTCATCTATCATTCATCCATCTGCCTTTTCCCCTTGGTTTGATGTATATTCTTGAGCCAGACTGCCTAACCTTCCTGGTCCTCAGTTACCCCATCTGTAAAACAGGTCCATATACTCTCTCCCAAATGAGACAAGGATTAACTATCTGTGGAGGTTTTTGTTCCTGTCTATTCTTCAGTTTGGGCAGTTAGATGGTGCAATGGACAGAGCACTTAGCCTGGAGTCAGGAAAACGTGAGTTCAAATATAGCCTCAAACACTTAGGAGCTGTGGGACCCTGGACAGTCACTGAGTCCTGTTTGCTTCAGTTTCCCCATCTGGAAAATGAGCTGGGGAAGGAAACAGCCAATCACTTTGCTCTCTTTGCCTCGAAAATCCCAAATGGAGTCACAAAGAGTAGGACTGGACCAAAAAAGAAAAAAACCACTGAACACCAAATGGAACACCGAGTCCATGGCTACCCCCATCTTTCCATGTGCTAGTGTTCTGAGCCTTCAGGCACAATCAAACAGTGCCAGGCACCAAAAAACACAACAGGGACCCACCCAAAAGAAAGGAGCATCAGCACAGCCTTCAAAGGCTGTCAGACAGTTGTCCTTTCCTTCAGGGCCACTCACTACCTTGATGGACTGAGCCAAATTGCTTTTTTCTCACCTGACCCCTGTTTCTTCCTTTGTAAGATAACAGGGTCACAAAGTCAGACAAATGAAAGGCCTGGACAACAAGAGCAAACAAAACTTAAGAAGTCCCTTGGATTTCACATGTTGTCTAACAAGAAGCCTCCATGGTTCCTGCTCTGCTGGGTAAACGCTTTTGTCAAATTACCTGTGGCTCAGGTAAATGCCCTTGAACAAATCCCTCTGTATCTCTGGGCCTCAGTTTCTGAAGATGTAAAATGAGGGGTTTGGATTATGTATTTTAAACTTGATACTAACTTTGGCTTCCAAGGCAGAAGAGCAGTAAGGGCTAGGCAATTAGGGTTGAGTGACTTGTCCAGGATCACCCAACTAGGAAGCATCCAAGATCAGATTCAAACCCAGGACCTCCTGTCTCCAGGCCTGGAGCTCTATCCACTGGGCTACCCGCCTGCCCCTCACTTTCTATATTTTTAAGTCCCATCCAGTTCTGCCATTCCATGTTTTCTATTCTGTTTGAAGAGTCCTTCTAGCTACAACCTAGGGAAGAGTCAGCATCGAGGTATCCCACTCCCAGTCTGCCCTGAGCACAATTAATTTAGAGGCCCATTCATTTCCTGTGTGTATGGGCCATGCTCCCATTTCCCTAGAACCTCCTGCTTTACATGGCACCCCTGGAAGATCAGTCATGCCAGGATAATTTCCCCCATTTTACTGATGAGGAAACTTCAGAGTTGGTTGTAATATCACACTTGGTTAGTATCCGAGCCCAAGGATAAACCCAGTTTTGTCCCACCTCAGGTCCAGCACAGAACGCTAGATCCATCTTCTCCTTTGAACTACACAAAAACCCTGAGGATTATTACCTACATTTTATACAGGAGGACACTGAAGTTTAGACAGATTTGGGGACTTGCCATGATCTGGGTCATGTGGCAGAGCCAAGACTACAACTCAGAGATAGCAAGATACAAGTGCAAAAAGACTAGTTTTTGATGTCAGAGGACCTTGCATGGTCACTGTGAGGATCAAATGAAATGATCTTTGTTAAAAATAGTGCCTGGCACTATATAAAGGTTTATTCCCTTCCCTCCCCCTTTCCATCCCTGTGAGTCTGTCCCAAGCCCCATTGTTCCCTTCCAAGTTTAAGGGCAATTTTCCTGGACTTCCCCTCCAAGACAGCTTCTAACCTTCAAGGAGGCTTTGAGGATCATCTGTGCTCTCCTGGACTGGCCCAGGCCCCCTGCTTGGAAACAATGACCCTTTGGGATATGAACCTGCAGCTCCCTGCTGGGAGCTGTTGTCCCCGTGGGGTTCAGCAAACACAGATCATTTATTAACCGAGTGTGGACCCTGACCTCCTGCAGTAGGTTTCCTGGCATCTCTCTCCACCCCACCTCTCCCACACAAGTACATCCCTCTCCTGGGAAGACTTAAAAGGAAGTCTCTTTCCATAGAGAAACTTGGATGAATGGTGGAGAGGAGGAGACTGCATTTGAGGAAAGATACTCTAGGAATAATCCTACCCTAACCCTTGAACAACAGACTCTCTCTCAGGCATGAGTCCTGAGTTCAAATCCCACATCGGATGCTTATTCCCTGTTTGATTTTGGATGGCACACAACCACCCTGGGCTTCACTTCTTCAGCCATAAAAAGGAGGGGGTTGGACTGGCCAGCCTTCAAGGTCCCATCCAATTCTAGAGTCAGGATCTCATGAAATCTCAAAACTGGAAAGGGCATCTCAGAGTGCATCTAGCCCCATTCTATCAACTCATATCAACAGATCTTTCAAGAACCTTCTCTATACCAGGGATTGGCCTAGGTACTGGGTTGGGGGTTCAAAGGCAGAAAATAATAGTTCTCTCTTTCAAGGAGTGAAAATTCTATACTTAGTCACTTCTCTCCGGCTGTGTGGTCTAACCAGGGCAGAAAGCAGTGGGCCTCATTTCTCTTGAGGTGAATATTATGCCACCCTTAGGGCCTTAGGCCCACCTAAAATCAGAGTAGTGTTTTTTATCTGTAAGCTCATCCTGTTGATTCATAGGTATCTTGCAGTCCATTCAAACCTCCAGATCATCTTCACATGAACCTATTAAGTGATCAAGCAATGTCACTCCCATACTGCAGTGTGGATTTGTTTATTTTTTCATCCAAATTTTTTTTTACCTACTTAATTTTGCCCTATTAGATTTTACCAAATGTTATAATCTATCTTGATATTTTTTGGGGGGAACTTGAATCTGCTATGCATTGTCACCTATCCTTCACAACTTTTAATTATCAGCAAATACAATATGGTAAACAAGCAGAGTGCCAAGAGCAGACTCTTGAGCACTTCACTAGAAACCTTTCCAAGTTGATATCAATCTATTAATGACGATTCTTTGGGAAGGGTTATTCAATCAATTCTAAACTCATTTACTTATGCTATCATTCAGACCGTGCCTTACCATCTTATTTATAAAGAGCACATGAGACTTTTTTCATTAAATGTTTTGTCAAAAGCAAACCAACACAGCAAAGAATTGGAAATTGAGAAAATGAACATCAATTGGGGAATGGTTGAAGATTGTAATAGTGTATTATTGTGCTGTAAGAAATGGTGAGCAGGAAGATTTCAGAAAAATCTGGAAAGACCTACATGAGCTGATGCAGAGTGAAGTGAGCAGGACCAGGAGAACATTATACGTGGTAATAGCAATATTGTATGATGAGCAATTAGGAATGATTTAGCTATTCTTAGCAATACAGTGATCCAGGACAATCTCTAAGGACTCATGATGAAAAAGGTCATCTACTTCCAAAGGAAAAAAACAGATGGGGTCTGAATGCAGACTAAAACATACTATATTTCACTTTCTTCATTTTTTTTGCTCAAGTTCTCTTCCACAAAATGATGAATATGGAAAAGTTTTTTACATTATTACATACGTAAAATCTATTATCAGATTGTTTGCCATCTCAGGGAGGGAAGGAGAGAGAAATTTGGCTCAAAAAAATTTTTTTGACTCTATAGAGGTCCTATAACTTGCAAAGAGTCACACTGAGAGTTAAGAAGAAATGTAAATGGATAAATAAATAAATAAATGATAACAGAATAATAAAATAATAAATAATAATATAATTAAAACATAAAAAATAAAACATATAGAGCTGTCCAAACTTTGTCAGAGCTGGAAGGTCAATCAGTTAATCAGCATTTATGAAGGACCTACTATGTGCCAGGCACTGTGCTAAGTGCTAGGGATACAAAGAGACAAAAGATAGTCCTGCCCACAAGGAGCTCACAATCTAGTGGGGACAACATTCAAACAACTATGTATAAACAGATAAATTGGAGAGAAGGGAAGAGAAGACACTAGCACAGTGATGGCAAACCTTTTAGAGACCGTGTGTCCCACTAGAGACTGTGTACCATGCCCTGCCCCTCCCCTTACCCCACACAGAGGAGGGAGAAAGCTCTCCCACTGGGCTGCTGGGCAGATGGATGGGTGAAGTGAGGAATGTCTTTAGCAAGTGTAGAGAGAGGGAAGTGACCCGAGTGCTCTTCTCCCCTCCAGCTCTGCTGCCTATGAGCCACTCACCTTACCTTCTGTGAGCTCCCATTGGTCTACTGGGTAGAGGGGTGGGAGATGTGAAAAAATGTCATCAGGTAAGGTGGAGATGGGGAGGAGAGCAGCTCTGCCCAAATTCCTCTGCCTTTCCAGTAATGAACTGGGCATGCCCACAAAGTGCTCTGTGTGCCCTCTTTGGCACCCATGTCAGGTTTGCCATCACTGCACTAGAATGAAGGGGGATCAGGAAAGGCTTCTTATAGAAGATGGGATTTTATTTTTTATTTTTTTAAAAAACCCTCACCTTCCATCTCGGAATCAATACTGTGTATTGGTTCCAAGGCAGAAGAGTGGTAAGGGCTAGGCAATGGGGGTCAAGTGACTTGCCCAGGGTCACACAGCTGGGAAGTGTCTGAGGCCAAATTTGAACCTAGGACCTCCCGTCTCTAGGCCTGGCTCTCCATCCACTGAGCTACCCAGCTGCCCCCAGAAGGTGGAATTTTAGCTAGGACTTGAAGGAAGCCATGGAAACCAGGGGCCAAAATGAGGAAGAAAAGAATTCTGGGCATGGGAGACAGTGAAAATGCCTAAAGTTGGGAAATGGAATGGCAAGGAGGGAGGCCGCTGTGGAATACAGTGGATTGAGAGCCCCACCTAGGTAATGGAAGTCCTGGATTCAAATCTGACCTCACACACTTCTTATATGGTTCTTGGCAAGTCAACTAACCCTCATTGTGCAGCCTGCTCTTCTGCCTTAGAATTGCACTGATACTAAGTCAGAAGGTAAAGGTTTAAAAAAATATATGAGGGGCAGCTGGGTAGCTCAGTGGATTGAGAGCCAGGCCTAGAGACAGGAGGTCCTAGGTTCAAATTTGGCCTCAGACACTTCCCAGCTGTGTGACCCTGGGCAAGTCACTTGACCCCCATTGCCTCCCCTTACCACTCTTCCACCTATAAGTAAATACACAGAAGTTAAGGGTTTAAAAAAAATATGAGTATATTATATGAGTATATGAGGGTAAACAAAGTATAAAAAGTTTTAAAAGGAAAGAAAGCAAGTCATGAATGCTTCAATTGCCAAATAGAGGATTTTATATTTGATTTTGAAGATGATAGAGAGCCATTGGAATTTGTTGGGTAGGAGGATGACACTTAAGAAGATCACTTTGACAGTTTACTGGAGGATGGGCTGGACAGGGGGCAGATGTGGCAGAGAGACCAACCAACAGCTACTGCAGGAATCCAAGTGTGAGGTGACAGAAGCCTGCATTAAGGTGGCATCAATGTCAAAGAAGAAGAGAATATTCAAAAGATAACATATAGATAAAATTGATGGATCTTGGCTAAAGATTGGACATGGAGTGAGGGGTGATAAGAGAGAGAAAAGTCAAAGATGATACCTAGTTTTTGAGTCTGGAGGATATTTGATTGGCGATAATATGGGGGGCAGGGGTGGTGCAGCTAGATGGTTTGGGAGCCAGGCCTGGAGACAGAAGGTCCTGGGTTCAAATATGACCTCAGACACTTCCTTGCTATGAGACCCTGGGCAAGTCACTTAACTCCCATTGCCCAGTCCTTACTGCTCTTCTGCCTTAGAACCAAAACACAGTATTGATAGTCTAAGATGGAAGGTAAGAGGTTTGTTTTTTAAATGATAAAACCAGTGATGACAGAGGGGCCAATCTGCTGGAGAAAGAAGGATAGAACCATATATCACTTGTGCAGGTAAAGGGATTTGCCCTGACTAGGAGAAAGGCCACCTCTTCATGTAAGATAGGAGTAAGGGTCTTAAAATATGGAATATCAAAATTGGAAGGAACCTTTGGGCATAGGATATTGGAATTAGAAGGAACCTTCAGAGTGTAGACTATTAGAACTCAGAGTGTCAGAGCTAGAAGGGACCTTAAAACTAAAGATCATCAAGTCAATTAGCAAGCATTGATTAAGGTGTCAGAACTGAACCGGGCCTTCATGCACAGAATACAGACTGTCAGTCCATAAGAGACCTTAGCGGCCACCTAAGTAACCTAACCAAACTGCCTTAGTTTTATCTGAAAGACTTGGGGGGAGAGAATCTCCCAAAGTATAAGCTCCCTTGACCAATGCAGATGGGGCCCACTCAGCACATCCGAATTTTGGAGAATTGCCCAAGAGAGCATTGAGGACTTAGATGACTTTTCCAGTGACTTTTATAACCACTCTGTGTCTGAAGTGGGATTTGAACCCATGTCTTCACTCCCAGCTTTTTATTCAGTAAAACAGACTGCCTCCCACTTCATTTTATAGAGGAGAAAACTGAGGCCCATAGAAGGAAAGGTCACACAGTTTTGGGTCTCAAGGTCACACAGAAAATCCAGGTCGTGGCCACAACTGGAACCCAAATGCCTCACCTCTCAGTCCAGAGAGCTTCCTGTTAACCTGCTCCTGAGGGCCTAAGAGAATATAGAATTATTCAAAGAGAGAAAATAGTTTTGGAGGATTTAAACTCATTATTCACAAGTGGGAGGGAAGGGGCGTGGTCCCAACCCTGGTGGTAACGTCCCTGTGTTTGCATGGTTTGTCTCATTCAGACCTCTGGTCAGTGAACAGAGAGGATTCTGGTCTGGTGAACAGGGCAGACTGGCCCCTTTCCAGCCCTTCCTCAGAGACACCAGGGACCAAGGTCAGTACTTGCAACAGCCCAGCAGACACTGAAGAAAGAGGTGAGTCTTAGTAGAACCCAGGAGGCTACAGGGATCTTGGAAAGTGGATTGAGGGCAGATTCAAGAACCCAGAAGGGGAAGACCCTCTGGGAAGTCTTGTGAATCCATGAACCCAGATTCATAAGTAACTCAGAGCTGAGGGATGGGGAACCAGAGGATGGAAAAAAGTGGGACCCTCATCTCCACGGGGGGCTCTTCATAGAGAGGGAAAGAGGACATGTATTATTGCCATTACAGAAAATAAAGCCATCCACAATCTCCCTAGATGACTTTTCCAGGATTATTTCCTATTATTCTCTTTTGTATACTTCTCTACTCTAATTAAATTGACCTGCTAACTACTTCCTGTGCTATCTTTTATCTCTCTTTGTGGTTATTGTTATTGTTTCTAACTCTTCATGACCCTAATTGGGGTTTCTGGGCAAAAAATATTGGAGTGGTTTGCCATTTCCTTCACCTACTCATTTTCCAGACAAGAAACTGAGGCAGACAAGGTTAAGTGACTTGTCTGGGGTCACACAGCTAGTAAGAATCTGAGGCTGGATTTGAACTCATGAAGATGAGCCTTCCTGATTCCAAACACAGGGCTCTATTCAGTGCATCTAGATATACCTTCTCTCTCTACCTATACCTTCACTCAGAGAGTTCTGGCACCTGAAATATTCTCCCTCTTTATCTCAATTACTTTGTTTCCCAATCCCCACTCCTCCCCAGTAGAATGTAAGCTCTCTGAGGGCAAGGACTGTTTTGATTTTGGTCTTTATATCTCCAGGACCTAGTACAGTGACCAACTCTGAAGAGGGATGGTTTCAGCCTGGTTTCTAAGGAGAAAGGAAGGAAGTAGGATGGCTTGTTCATCTTTTCAGCCAAAAGGATAAGGAAAAGAGTTCAAATACAAAGGAGGAAAAGGTAATATATTTATTGTAGTTCACTTAGGATAAAAAAAAAAAAAAGGAAGGGGGATAATTTGTACTCTAGAAATAAGTAAGAAAGATTATTCATGTGGCAGATATAAGAAAGGATGGTGATTCATGTTGAATAAATAAGGAAATAGAAGGATTCATGACAAGTCAGCAAGCATTTAGTAAGCGCTTGCCTAGCACTGTGCTAAGTACAGGGAATAAAGATGGTCCCTGCCCTCAAGCAGTTTATATTCCAGTGAGGGAAAGAAACCCATATAAGGTGCTGAAAAAGGATACAGAGTTGGGAATAATTGAAAGGATAAGAAAAGGTGAAGGTACCCAGTGGGAGGGCATTGAGGACAAGTCTAGACGAAACAAGAATGAAGCCAACCTTATTGCTAAAGAAATTAATAAGCAAGGTTATTTTTTCTAGAAATAAGTGAGAAGATTGTTGAATAGATAAGGAAGAGGGATGGTTTGTGCTACAGAAATAAGGAAGCAAGATTGAGTAAACATGGAAGGGAGATGGTTTCTTTATGGTTCCCTTCAGAAAAATAAAAAAGGGACATGGTTTGTGCTGGAAAAGTAAATAACGGGGATCATTTGTGTTGCAGAAATAAGAAAGAGGGATGGTTGGTGTTGCAGAAATCAGGAAGCAAGATTGGGTTGGATAAATAAGTAAAGGTTTGTATTTTAAAATTAGGAAGTGAGATTGTGTTTAAGAAATATGTAAGGAAGATGGTTTACATTTTAAAATAAGGAAGTGAGATTGTATTGAAGAAATAAGGAAAGAGGGATGGTTTCTCAGTGGCTCCCTTTGGAGAAATAAGTAGGGGAATGACTTCTGTGAGAAAAAGAAGAAAGTGGAATGGGTAATACATCTGCTCAAGTGGAAAGATAAGGAACAGGGGTGGTTTGTGATTAAAAAAGAAAATGGAATGATTTTCCACCATTTCGTTTGAAGAAATGAATGGTAACATGCTATCTGATTGTTCTGCTAAGAGGTAGTGGCATAGTTTATAGCTCTCCCAAAAAGAAGTGGAATACCCTCCTGGCCTACTCCAAGTCAAGCAAAAATTCCCATCTCACGAATGCCCTAGGATCACGTCTCCTGTGTTCAATGCAAGTTTTCTTAAATGTAGAGATAAAAAACACAGGGCAAATATATGGGAAAACGAACCAAAATGTTGATGAAATAGGGCTAGATGTACATCTCATATATACCCCTTGCACCATGTTAGTGAACTTATGGCATGTGTGCCAGAAGGAACCGCTCCCATCCCCTTCTCCATCACGCCTGAGGACATTTCTCCCAACAACTGCCTCTGCCCAGCATCCCAATGGGGGTGCTTCCTCCCTCCCCCTGTCTGGGGTAAGGTGGGGGGCTCATATGTGGCATGAGGGTGCAGTTTGGGCACTTGGTCTCTAAAAGCTTTGCCATCACTGCCCTAGGGCATCTAGAAGATAGAAAGCCACAAGAGCCCCACAGCCAAAGTAAGGTCCATCCAGAGACTTCATAGAATCAGTGGCCTTCAAGAAGGGTTTTTAGTAGTGGAAGAGAGTTGTCCAGATACAAAACCTGGATTCTCAGCCTTGTCTGCCTATTGCAGACTTTTTGGTCCTCTTCGAGGCTTCTGGTCCCTTATCAGGGTCACCTAGGAAGGTCTTCATTAAATCTTAATGTCTTAAAAATCCAGTGAACCTTTATTAAACACCCAAAGTGTATAGGACCATATGATGGACCCTGGGGACACAATGATGGAAAAGAACATGGTCCCTGCCCTCACGAGCCTTAAGATTAAGGAAAAGCAGATCTTATAGGCACAGGTAGTAGGAAGCATTCTGGATTGAGAGTCTGGAGACTCAGGTTCAATTCCTAGTTCAGATACTAGATAGCTACTCAAGGTGGTCCTGAGCAGGTCACTTTTGCGTGGCTAAAAGCTTGTTTCCTTATTTCTCCAGTAGAAGAGCAAATCCAACTGCTAGTGAACTCACAAGGTTGTAGAGAAACCACAGAATTTGAGGGACCCAGGTTGGCTTCCCAGTCCCATCATATACTAGCTGTGTTTTGGCAAAGGATGTCTCTTTTTCAGAGCCTTAGTTTCTCCATCTGTGAAATGAATATGATACTACCTTCCCTCTAACCCCAGCCCCCGAGGAAGTGCATGATATAGTAGACAGAGGATCATCTTTGGAGTCCTGTAAGACCTGGGTTCAGACCCTGCCTCTGACAAATACAGGTTGTATGATCCTGGGTATAGCCATCTCTAAATTCCCAGGCTTTAAGACTGAGTTATAAATGAGTTATTAAACTACATTGATGAAAGAAGTTTCTACACAAGGACTCTCCTACACCAAAGAAATCCCATGTTTAGGGAAAAAAAATTCTATCTCCTAAAGATTTCTGTGAGAAGGATATTTTGTAAAATATGAAGACAATATAAATGATAACAATAGGAGCTACTATTACTGAGATAATGGATGAGAACATTCTTTTTTTAAACTGTAAACTGTAGCTTATAGCTAATTGTAAGGCACCTTCCCCCCACTCCACCGAGGATTTGCTGGTATTATAGCTTATACAGACATTATTAATAACCTACAATCACTGCTAACGGTAAAGGAAGGCTCATTTCCCTACAGTCAGTAAATGATTAAGTGCCAAGATGTGGAGAAAAGATTATTATTAGCTCGGAGGTTTCCTCACAGTCTTTTACTGAAGGAAGCTGCACGTCAGGCAGAGGGGTTACCCTCCCTGCAAAGTGGCCAAGGGTGTGTTCTGTCAAGGACCAGGCCCAGGGGAGGTGAGGACACTGGCTCTGAGCTTGGGTTTTGAAGAGGTTCGAGATGCCCATATGTGGCGGAGAGCTCCTCAGCAGCCTTGACTTTGAATCAATCATGACAGCTAGGTAGCACTACAGAGTGCTGGACCAGGAGTCTGGAAATCCAGCCTCAGATATGGTCCTAGCTATGTGACCTGGGTAAGTTGCTTCATCTCTATCTGCCTTAGTTTCTTCATCTGCAAAATGATGATAATAATAGCACCCACCTCCCAGGGTTTTTGTGAAGACTAGATGAGATAATACATGTAAAGCATTTTACAAAACTTACAGCACTCTATAAATGCTAGTAATTGTATTATTATAGAGGCAGGCAGGTTGCACAGTGGTTAGAGCTCTTGGCCTGAAGTCAGGAAGACTTGAGTTCAAATCGAGCCTCAGACACTTTTTAAAAATAATAATAATTACCCTTACCTTCCTTCTTAGAATCAATATTGTGTATTGGTTCCAAAGCAAAAAAGCAGTAATGGCTAGGCAATGAGCATTAAGTGACTTGTGCAGGGTCACTCAGCTAGGAAGTGTTTTGAAGTCACATTTGAACCCAGGACCTCCTGTCTCTAAGCCTGGCTTTCTATCTACTGAGTCACCTACTTGCCCCTCCAGACTCAGACACCTATTAGCTGAGTGAGCCTGGCCAAGTGACTTAACCTCTATCTCCCTCAAGTATTTCAACTGAAAAATGATAATAATAGCACCTACCTTGCAGGGCGGTTGTGAGTTAATATTTGTAAAATGTGCAAATTAGTGAAGTGCCTGGTGTATACATGATAAGTTGGTATTCTCTCTCTCTTTCTCTCTCTCTCCTTTCTCTCTCTCTCCTTCTACCTCTCTTTCTCTCTTTCTCTCTCTCTTTCTCCCTTTCTACCTCTTTCTCTTTCTCTCTCCCTCTCCTTCTCTCTCTCTCTTTCTTTCTCTCCTCTCTCTTCTCTCTCTCTTTTTCTCTCTCTTTCTCCTTTCTCTCCCTCTCTCCCCCACATACACATATTATATATAGTGTATATATATATGTGTGTGTGTGTGTGTGCATATAGGAATATATAGATAGATATGTGTGTGTATATATATGTGTGTGTATATATATATGTATATTATGTATGTATATCTCTGTCTGTCTCCCTCTATATATATGCTTTTTCCCCTCTCCCACCTGCCTTCCCCCAACTACTATCAGTTTTCAGAGGAGAATCCTGGAAAACTGGAAAGTTCATTTGGTCCAGTCTCCTGCCTCCCAGTCTACCACTGTGGAAGATATGAAGATAAATAAGGAAATATTGGTCAAAAAAGGAGAGACAGACAGAAAGAAACTTTGCCAACTGCTTTGCTAAAAGCAAACTAACAGTGATGGGCAGCTCCCTCCTTGTTTCAATTTATTTCACTGGGAGGCAATTTTTTTTTGTCAAGAAGATAAACAAAGTAGGAAAAAGATAGAGAAAATAAGGTGAGAGAGAAGAAGAGAGAATAATAGGCCACAGTAGAACGCTAGAACTGGAAGGGGGTTTAGAGACCATTCTAGTCTAACTACCTCCCTGTACAGAAGGGAAAATTAGGGCCCAGGAAGAGGCACTGACTTTCCCAGACACATATAC
>NC_058132.1:93866678-93922095 GCF_016433145.1 Gracilinanus agilis
AGAAAGAAAAAGGAAGGAAGGAAGGAAGGAAGAAAGGAAGAGGAAGGAAGGAAGGAAGGAAGGAAGGAAAGTTGTAGAGACAGGTGTAGATGTGAATATGGAGAGAGATATAAATAGAGATGTAGTTACCCCCAATAGAATTATGCTCTTTGAGGGTGTTTTGCTGTTGGTGGGTTAGTGTTTATCCCCATTGGGATAAAGCACAGGACTAGGTATGTATAAGTGCCTCTAACTTATAGTGCTGGGTGGCTGTCCTTTAAGCCTTTCCAGAAAGGCAGAAACTCTCAAAGCTCTCACTGGGCTGACACACAGTTTGGGAGCCCAGGGTCACCCCATGAAAAGGCCTCAGAGGAAGATGTTAGTGGATGTAACAAGAATAGGGGAAGGGAACCAGCACTTTTTTAGCTTCTACCATATGCCAAGCCCTGTACTAAGTGCTTCACAAATGTTGTCTCATTTGGTCCTCACATGCTCTCAGGAGGTAGGTGCTATTTTTGTTGTTCAGTCATTTTCAGTCATGTCTGACTCTGTGACCCCTTTTGGGATTTAATAACAAAGATCCTGGAGTTGTTTACCATTCCCATCTCCAGCTGATTTTACAGATAAGGAAACTGAGGCCAATCGATATAAGTAACTTGCCCAGGGTCGTACAGTCAATAAATGACTGAGGCCAGATTTGAACTCATGAAAATGAGTCTTTCTGACTCCAGGCCTGGCCCTCTACTCACTGCACCAGCTAGCTGCCACCCCAGATAATAAAATAGATGCTATTATTATCTCCATTTTACACTTGAGGAAATAGAAGCAAATAGAAGTTAAAAGTTCATAATTCTCTGGAACTTTAGGGTTACAAAGTGCTTTCTTTATAATGCCCCTATGGGAGAAGGTAGGGCAAAGACTATGAGGCTCACTTTACAGATTAAGAAACTGAGGCCCAGATAAATTAAGTGATTTAGCTAATAAGGACTAGAAATAGGATGGAAATCCAGTTCTCTTCTGACTCCATTAGTGATCATACAGTCCATGGAGAGAAACTGAGGCATAGGGAGGTTAAGCTAACTAGCAAAACTCCATTTTGAAGTTGGGGCTTCTAACTCCATGTCTTCAACTAGGTGTGCCATGGATAGAGTGAGAGGAGAATAAATCAGGAAGATCTGAGTTCAATTCTTGTTTCAGACACTTAGTAGCTATGTAACCCATTACTCAGCACATAGCTTAATAAGGAATTTTTGACTTGTCCTTGGACAAGTCATTTAACCCCTCACCATATTATTATTATTATTATTATTAACAATAAAAAACTTAGAGTTTACCAAGTGCTTTATTCATAACTACCTTTTGAGGTAGATACCCTTGTAGAATCTTTCCCTTCCATCTTAGAATCAATACTGTGTATTAGTTCCAAGGGAGAAGGGTAGTAAGGGCTGGGCAATGGGAGTTAAGTGACTTGCCCATGGTCACACAGCTACAAAGTGTCTGAGGCCAGGTTTGAACCCAGGACCTCCCATCTATAAGCCTGGCTCTTAATCCATTGAGTCACCCAGCTGCCCCCTCGTTCCCATATAATTTTGACCTCCTGTGCTAAGTTCTCTGTATTCTGAAATGTTTTCTTTCCACTTAGCTTGAAGATAACTGGGGTGGTGGCATATATCGTAAAAGTCATTCTTGAACTTTTATGGATCAGTGTCAACATCCAGGAAACTGTGGGCAATGTGATAATGACTTGAATCTAGTACAGTTTATTGATTGAGTCTTTAGGATATTTTGAGGTCTATATTTGTAGAGTGTCAATTTATCATCTCTCAGTCCATGAGAAAGAACACATTTCTGATAGATAATTCTTGTCACCAGATCATGTCAACAAGCATTACTATGCGTCAGACACTGCACTAAATACTTGGAATACAAATGCAAGCATAAAGAGAGTCTCTGCCCTCAAGGAACTTACATTCCAATAGGGCATGATGGATAGTCCAGAGGATTGCAGCCTGGTTGAAAAAGAAAATGAAGACTCAGCAGACCCTGACACCTTTCTTAGTGATGGCACTGGAGAAAGCTCTCCATTCTCCAATTAGAGGGAAGGAGGGGACCCAAGGCGAGAGAGTACTTGCAGGGTATGAGTGCCAAGAATGAAGTGATCCTCCAGGATGAGGAGCCTCCTGGAGCATAATCCAGATGGCTGACCTGGGAGCCCTCCTTAAATAGAGATTCTGGGAGAATTAGACATCATGCCTTGCTAGGCAATCAGTGGCTGCTAAATTTCTATAGCCTTTAATAATGTGTTGCAGTTTTTACCATTTCCTTGAATAATCTACATTGATCAGGAAGTAGAGGTTCCTTAAGGAGAGCCCATCTGAAATTTTTGGCAGCAGTGGCCTACTTCTAAATTTTCATTATAAACATCTCTGTTTCCACAAAGAAATTAATATTGTCAACATATAGAGGGCTGTTTATGGATATTTTTAATGCTTCTCTCAAATCCTAGCTGTTTGTTATTGTTATTGTTATTATTATCATATCTTTTTATCATATTCATAAAATCATTCTTTAGACAAGTTGCTTTCTTACTATTATTCTTTTATGTTTAATATACTTTCAGAGGTAGTATGAGGTAGTGTAGTACTGCCAAACTCAAGAAAAGGATCTCTTTGGGCTTCACGTTGACTTAGAAAACCCAAACCACAAATTAACATTATCTAGGTCATGTTGTATTTTTATTAATTTTATTCAACATTTCCCAATTACATTGAAATCTGGTTCGGGAAGCAAGTCCTCATTCACAGCTCAGAGTTTTACTTCTCTGGACTAGAATGGATAGAGAGATAGTCTCAAAACTAAGAGAACCTAGAATACTGCCTTGGACACATACTGATTGTGTGACTCTGGGCAAGTCACTTAACTCCTTATTATCCTAGGCAATTCTCTAGAACTATACATTTCAGAGAAGTTGTAGCTGGCATTGGTAGAGGGAGGTTGCTCACCCAGAACTTCCTTACACTGTTGAAATCATAGGTCCAGTCTTTATCTCTATTTAATATTTTGTGAACCATTGCCTGGGTGGGTAAAGCAATTGCTTTTTGAATATAAACTTATCATCTATAGAGCAGAGAAGGTAACTTCAGTTCAATTCTAGCAGCAGATTGGATGTTATTCTTGGCATTAATAATACATAATAATACATTATTATTATTGATTTGTTTTGAATAATGTGTGACCTTCCATTTCAGTCCTGAACTCCATCCCATCAGCTCTTGGCATTGTCTGTGACATTACCCTTCCCTTCTTCCATGACAATCATTACCTTACTTCATCACCACACCCCAACTATGAGTATCACTTCTGTCCTCTCTTTGCTGGGAATTACTAAATACCACAAGTGCTTCTCCTTCCCTATTCTTCTTCTTCTGAAATCATTCTTCCAATTTTTTTCTCACTGCCTTCCAGAGTACCCAGTTTTGCCACTTGATCTGGGGCACTGAAAAGAGAAGTGATATAAGAGAAATTTGGGGGGGAATAGGAACCAGGATACCTAGAATCAAGTCCCCAGCTCCAAAACTTGCTGACTGTTATCTTGAACAAGTTGGTTGCCTTCTCTGATCCTCAATTTCCCCACCTATAAAATGGAAAATTCTCTCACTACCTCTCACAGGGAAATTGTGAGAAAAATGCACGTGCGCGCGTGCGTGCATGTGTGTGTGTGTGTGTGCATGTGTGTGTGTGTTTTAACAGTGCAAAGCCCTATAAAATAGGAGCTATTGCTGTTGAGATAAGAGATGAAAACATATTTTGTAAACTAAAAAGTGGCCCCTCCCTACCTGAGGAGTTCTTATTATTATAGTTTACTAAGATAGTAATAATAACATGCAATTCCTGCCAACAGTGAAGGAAGGATCATTTCCCCACAGACAGTCAATGATTAAGTGCCAAGATGTGTGGGGCAGAGAAGAGTATTATTAGCAAGAACACTTCCTCTCTCTTCCTTCACTCTCCTTTACTGAAAGGGAGGCATCTTCTCCTTTCCCTGAGCCCTTGGACTAAGGGGCTGCCTTTCCTGTGTTAGCCCAGGGTACATCCTTTCAGGTTCTGGGCAAAGAGGAGGTAAAGGTTCTGGTGATCCTTGGGAAGAGATTTTAGCTCAAGACACCCAGGTTCTTTCTGGGAAATTCCACATCAGCCTTGACTTTGAATAGAATCAGGGAAACTTCAGGCCATCTTGGGAAGCTGGAGAGGTTATATACCCCTGGTTGCTATATCACAGCTATATATCATGATATATGAAGAAGTAATAAGATAATAGGAGACGTGCAGAGAAAATAAGGAGAATCACAGAGCATTAGGGATTTTAGAAACCATTTTGTCCTACTCCCTCCTGCAAAAGGAGAAACTGACACCCAGAAAGGGGAAGGGGCTTGCTTAAGGGAAGATTTGAACTCAAAGCCAAGTGTCCAGACCCTTATTTTGGTCTGCTGTCTGTTGCATGGTGCCCCAACCCCAGGACTGCTATGACAATAAGGAGATAAAGCTAATGTCCTATGTCTTGACTGGGCTATCATGTGGAAGAGAGATTGGACTCTGTTTACTTCAGTCCAGCAGGCAGGACATCTAGGAGAAATGAATAAAGAGGGGATTTAGTCTGATGTCAGGAAATGCTTCCTTATGATCAGAACTGCTGCAGGGAAAAGTGGGCTGCCCACAGATGTAGCAACTTCCTTCTCTTTCCATGGAGATCCTGAGGCATCAACTAAACAACCACATGTTGGCGGGGTTTTAGAAGGAAATGTCATCCAAGTAGGTAAGAGATAGATTCGTCAGCTTCTGAGATCCCTACCAGTTCTTTGGTTTTGTGAGCCAACTTAAAATTAATGTGAATGTGGGAGACATGGTGCCTGACCCAGGTGTTGTGCAATCATTTTTTAGTCATGTTTGACTCTTTATGATCCCATTTGGAGTTTTCTTGGCAAAAATACTAGAGTATTTTGCCATTTCCTTCTCTAGCTCATTTTACAATGAGGAAACTGAGGCAAACAGGCTGAAGTGACTTGCCTAGGATTATCCAGCTAGTAATTGTCTGAGATCAGATTTGAACTCAGGTCTTCCTGACTCTAGGGCTAGTACTCTATCTGCCATGCCACCCAGTTGCCCCAGAGTAGGCACGAAATAGATGATTGATGAGATTTAGAGAGGTCAGAAATTCTGTTCGTGTATTAATATCCATTAATGAATGTAAATCCGTTAACCATGGAAAAATGTTCCAAATGAATTAATTAAATGAAATTTTCAAAAAAATAAAATAAAATACCAATTAATATATAATATGTGTAATGAATTGGAGATACGATAACAAAAATAATACAGTCCCTCCCCTCAAGTAGCTTACATTCTGCTGGAGCATCTAACACATGCACAAGAAAGCAAACTCCAAAATATATGCAAGTAATAAGTCATTTTGAGAGGGAGAGAATGCTAGCAACTAAAGAGAATCAGAGAGGGCTTCTAGGTGGCACCCAACTTGGCCTTGGATGAAGGAAGGAGGAGGCAGTAAAGAGGATTGCTTGTGCAAAAGTATGGAAACAACAAGAGTGGGGTCTTCAGTGATGGGGAACAGTTGAAAAGCCAGTTGGACTATCCTAGATACTCTTTAGGTGGCTAATCTCCATAGTGTCATACTAGTCATGGGGTTGGGAAGATCAGTCCCATGTAACAGGTAGCAGCAAGGACAGTAATGTGAAGTAAATTTAGAAAGGTAGGATGGAACTAGATTGTAGAAGGCTTAAAATACTAGACTGAGGAGTTTGTCTTTTATTCAAGAAGCCATAGGGAGCCACTGAAGATTTTTAAGTAGGGAGTGACATGGTCAGATCTATATTTCGTGAATATCCATTTGCTTCCTAACTATGTGACCCTGAGTAAGTCACTTAACCCCCATCGCCTAGCCCTTATTGCTCTTCTTCCTTGGAACAAATACACAGTATTGATTCTGAGATGGAAGGTAAGAGATTTTTTTAAAAATCAATTTGGCAGTTCTGTGAAGAATGGATTAGAGAGAGGAAAGATTTGAAGCAGTGAGACCCATTAGGAATAGTCCAGATGAGAAGGGTGAGAGTCTGAATCAGAGTTCAGGCTGAGTGAATGGAGATGACAGAGTCAAAACATGTTTTTTTTGGCCCTCTTCACTTGACTTTGTGAGCGAAGGTCTCTTGGCCTGGAACTCTCAGGGTCATTTTCAGAGGCGACTAGGTCTGTGACTTGTATGAGTGCAGTGACGTGTGAAAAATGAATACAAGGTAGTTTGGAAAGGCTCGGACTAGCAGCTGAGGTTCAAGAAAGACTTTGTGTAGAAGGTGGAACTTGAGCTGACTTTTGAAGAAAACCAGGAATTCTCAGAGTCAAAGGTATGGAGCGAGCGCATTCCAGGCATGGGGGATCATCAGTGCAAAGGCATGGAGTTGGATGAGGGATGAGTGATCTGGGAACAAGGACGGGGACCTGGAGAGCAAAGAGAGTGGGGGCTGACCCCTCTTGGTGTGCTTTGAAAAATGACTGGAGTCTCGGAGACATCCTGGGTCACTCACTAGGGAATGGGCTTTTTGGGTTACTCATTCTGAATCTCAGAGGTGAAAGGACCCTTAGAGGATGTCTCATCCAATCTGGACTTGTCTATACCATACTAGTCTCTGTTCAAAGACCTCCAATGAAAGGGTACCCCAGTGCCCCCTCGGGCCACTCATCCTACTTTGGGCCAGCTGCATTTGTTGGGGAATTTGTCATTACATCATACCTAAATTTGCCACTTTTCTTCCCCTCTCCCCCTCTCCCCGGCGCTCCTCGCACTGTCAGGAGCCACGAGCAGCTTAATTTCCACTTCTACATAACACTTCAAACACTTGAAAATATCTGGGCTGTTTTCCATAGCCTTCTCTTCCCTAGCCTAGCAGTCCCAGTTCCATCAGCCAGCCCTGGGAAGGCCCAGCCTCCATTTATCTCACCATCCTGATCACCAAAGGTAGAACAGAGAATTCTGGCACCCAGGACAAGTGCCAAAGACTGTGTCTTAGAGCTAGCAGCAAATTGAGGGGGTGGGGTGGGACACCAACTGAAGGTCACTACTAAAGAGGCTGTTGATGAAGAAAGGAGGGAGGGGGTAAAGGGACAGGAGGAGGGAAGGGCAGGGAAAGCCCTTAGCTCAGTCTGCCATCTGCAAATTTCCTGTGCTAACTTTTCTGACTAGGCACCAAGCCCTGTTGTTTCTATATAGCCAAAGGACTCCAGGTATTATTGGTGCCCTCTAGATCCCAGGCCATTTAAACTCAGAGCCCTCTGAATTCTCTTCCCAGGTGCAAAATCCCATCACCCTACCATAGTATTCAGTTAATGGATCAATCAACAGTCATTTGCTAAGTGCTGGGGACACAAAGACAAACATTAGATTAACCCTGCCCTCAAAGAGCTTACATTCTTTTCTCTTTTTTTTATTTTTTAATAAATCCTTATCTCTAATCATAGCTTCAGGTTCAGGTTCAGAAGAGGCAGGAAAGTAGTAAAGGCTAGGCAATTGAGGTTAAGTGACTTGCCCAGGATCACACAACTAGGAAGTGTCTGAATTCAGATTTTAAACCAGAAACTTCTGTCTCTGGGCCTGACTCTCCATCCCCTGAACCACCTAGCTAATGGGCTCACATTCTAATGGATATGTAAGGAAAAAGAGATGGAGAGAGAGAGAGAGAGAGAGAGAGAGAGAGAAGAAGAAGAAGAAGAAGGGAGAGAGAGGAAAAGGGGGGAAAGAGAGAGAAAGGGGGAGAGAGAGACAGAGACAGAGACAGAAAAATAGAGTGGGGGGAAGGAGAGACAGAGAGAGAAACGGGGAGAGATAGATAGATAGATAGATAGATAGATGGATAGATAGGTAGATACATAAATACATAGGTGGATACAAAGAGAGCTAAATAGATACATAGATAGGTACATAGATAGATATATAGACATAGATATATAATGAATACATGACAGTTTGGATCTGCAGATTCCTAGCACCTAAGGACAGCAGGAATGACTTTTCAGAAAGTATCATTTGGGCTGAGTCTTGAGGGAATCTTGAGTCTTGAAGAGATCATAATGGATGGAAAAGGAGAGCATTCCAGGCCCGAGAGGCAGTTGGTACAAAGGAACAGAGATAAACTATGCAGCATCATGTGTGAGGAAGAATAAATAGGCCAAGGTGACTTATAGCGTAGAATGTATGGAGAGGACTAATAAAAGGAAAGAAGAGAAGGGCACAGGTTGCAATGGTCCAGACAGAATTAATTATTAGATATTTGATCCTTAGAGTAATAGCACACCTCCTGCAGTTTAATGAGTAGGAGATTCAGAGACATGCTCATATTTGTGTTTTAGGAATATCTCCCTGGCAGCTCTGTGAAAGATGGATTTCAGAGAAAGACTGGCTACAGGAAGGCTAATTAGGAGACTTTTGCAATAGCACAGGCAAGAGATAACACAAGCCTGAACTAAGGTAGCAGCTAAGTAAGTGGGGAGAAGGGATATTATCTGAGAGTTATCGTGAAGAACAGAAAGACACAAGTTGGCAGCTAGTTGGATATGGGGGATGAGGGAGAGTGAGGAATCAAGGAAAATGTTTAGGTTACAAGCCTGAGAAACTAGAAGAATGCTGGCACCTTCAACAGAAATAGGTGAGGTTTGAGGGAAGAGATATTGAGTTCTGTTTTGGACATGACTCAGATGTCTCCATTCCAGAATTCAATTTGATGAGTTATCTTAAAATTGTTTGGAGGGGAATATTGGGAGAGTTTGATTGGGTCACTTCTTCTACTCCACCATCTTGTTTCTGCCTTTATCTATTCCTTTTAAACAATATATATTCAAATTGCCATATTCTAGACTTGAATCCCATCCCACCACTGCTATATTCTAGTTCAGAATCCTACCAATGTCATAATATAGGCCTGAATCTCATTCCATCATTGCTGTAATCTACACCTAAATCCTCTTGCACCATTGCTGTAATCCAGACCCAAATGCCACTCTATCTTTGCTGTAACATAGATCTGAGTCTCTTTCCACCAGTGCTGTAATCTCGTCTTCAGTTCCATTTCACTATGGCTCTAATCTTGACCTGAATCCTTATCCACCATTGCTGTAATCTAAATCTCAATCCTACCACACCATTACTTTCAACAATTCCTAACTCTTGTCCCATCAACACTGCATGATACCTGTGAGGTCGTTTTCATCTCTTTACATTACAATCTCTGCCTCATTTTTTCATCCACACTTTGTATATTGGGACAAAGACATCTGATCTGCTGTCTCTACATAACAACTATTTCTGACCAGCTTTCACTCGCCTCCTATGAAATACTGGCATTACCTCTGTTGCTTTTTGTCTTCCCAAGTCATTCTTTCTAAGTCTTTCTCAACTGCCTTCCTTAATGTCCAGTTTTGCAATTTTATTAGGTTTCACTGAAAAGAAAACGGGTGGGTGAGAAATTTCATGGGACCATTTGGATTCAAGTCCCCAACATCATCATTTATTGTCTAAATCTAGACAAGTTTCTTTCCCCTTCTGAGTCTCAGTTTCTTCATCTATAAGATGGACCTAATAATACTCGCCCCTTCATGGAATTATTAATGAGGAAAATTATTTGTCAACCATATAGCCCTGGAAAAAATGACAACTGATGTTAGTAAATGGCATAATGGATGAAAAAATGTTTTCCAAACATAAAGGCCCACACCCCTAGCTAAAAGGGGTTCTTCTTATTATAGCTTACAAAGACAGTAAATAACCTACAATTCCTGCTTACAGTAAAGGAGGAATCATTTCCCCACAGACAGCTGATGATTAAGTGCCAGAATGTGTGGGGCAGAGAAAAGATTATTATCAGCAAGAATGCTTCCTCTATCCTTCTCTCTCCTTGACTAAAGGAGGTGGTGTTTATCCTTTCTCTGGGGCTCCTAGGTTGAAGGAATACCTTTCCTTTTAGGTGGTAGCCCAGGATATTTCTTAGGCTCCAGACCCAGGGAGGCAAAAACCCCAGTAAGCCTTGGGAAGAGGTTTCAGCTCATGGTGCCCACTGTCTGGTGGGAACTCCTGGCTAGCCTTGACTTGGAATCAGACAAATCATGGGAACTTCAGACTGGAGGGACAAGAGATTTATTCAATCATAGATTTAAAACTCGAAGGTATTTAAATGTCTCTTCATTTTACACATGAGGAAATTTAGTGCCTTTCCTTTGTAGATTTTTTACACTTTAGGAATCATTTTCCTCACTAACCACCGGCTGCCTCATATAAAACATAAAATGTTAAAGAGAGCTGATCTCTTCATTTTGTTAAGGATGAAAATGAGGCTTCTAGAGGGACAAGTCACTTACCCAAAGTCTCACAGGAAATCAGGCCAGATTCAGGACTAACCAAAGTTTCCTGACTTTTGGCCCCCAGGACTCTTTTCTCTTTCTATTGTTTCCTCATGGATTTTTGATATTGCTATATAAAAATGCTAATAAGAGGGCAGCTAGGTGACTCGGTGGATTAAGAGCCAGCCTAGAGATGGGAGATCCTGGGTTCAGATCTGACCTCAGACACTTCCTAGCTGTGTGACTCTGGGCAAGTCACTTAACTCCCATTGTCTAGCCCTTACTACTCTTTTGCCTTGGAGCCAAAACACAGTATTGATTCTAAGAAGGTAGGAGTTTAAAATAATAATAATAATAAATAAAATTAATAACAAAAACAAAAATGCTGATGATGCTTATTTTGCCACTTTACTGAAGCAATTTATAGTCTCGGTAATTTTCATTGCTGATTCTATAGAGTATTCTAGGAAAACCATTATGTTATTTGCAAATATTGAGAATTTTGTCTCATCTCTTCCAATGGTCATGCCTTTAATTTCTCTCTCATGTCTTATTGACATCATTATCATTTCTATAACTATATCAAATAATAGTGAAAAGACAGATTGTCCTTACATTCTTTTTCATATTATTAAATAAATGTTTTTAATGTTTCCTATAGAAAATTCTAGTTTGGGCTTTTGAATGTATACTTTTTATTATATGTAGTAGAAAATGGTTTATCTCTTCCTGTGCTTTTTAAGGTTTTTAGCATAAATCAGTATTATGCTTTGTCAAAGGCCTTTTTTTAATCTATTGATATAATCATGTCATTTATGGAGTATTTGTTTTTAATATGATTAGTGTAGCAGCCTGCTGCTACAGGATCTTCTTGCATGGGTTGAGCACCTGAAAGGGAAGCTGGGGACTGAGGGAATAGGGGTGGAAGGGTTAAAGCTTCAGGGAGAAAAGACACGGGCAGAGAAAGCAGAGAGAGGCACAGGATTCTTCAGCATCACGTCCAGCTTCTCCTCTGAAGGTGAGAGTCTGGAGTCGGACAGCTGAAGTGAATTTGATTGAGGTTTCAAGTAATGGGGGATGTGAGACTGTCAATCAAACAGGTGGTGTGGTAGAAACATTAGCATCATATTGACAATCAACAACAAGACAAAAGAAAGGATACCAGCATAATGGCATAGACTGTGCCCCCCAGAAGCTCTTTTGGAAGCCCTACTTCCTCTATAGCCCTGGCACCATCTCATTCAAATGCTGAGTGTGTGTCTTTGCCATTACAAAGAAGCTATAGAAATTGCATGCCAGCTTTCCTGACTGCAGACATGGGGAGAGGTTTGAGTTCCACAAAATCTGAGCCCCGATTCAATTCAGGGATTCAGAAATCAACCATGTGAAATATTAGAAATATATCCATCGGTCTGGTCCATGAGCACTTTGCTCATTAGAGTCAGCTTCTGAAAACATCTTTAATACTTTCATGATTAGTTTATATCTGGAACCCTACAATTAGTTACATTAATTATTTTCCTAATATTAAATCGTCCTCATGTCCCTTGTAAGAATGCAACAGAGTCATGATAAATCTTATTTATATGTACTGCTGTAGTCTTTTTTCTACTGTTTTACTGAAAACTTTTTCATCAATATTTGCTAGTGATGTTAGTCTAAAATTCTCTTTCTCTGCTTTATCCATCCCCAAGGACTCTTTTTACTGCACACTAGGAGTGGAAATAGGGAAGAAAGGAGGAGAAAGAAGGGGATGGGAAGAGAAGTAAGAGAATAAGAGAGGTAGATGAGAAGAGAGAGAGATCAAGATGAAGATGGATGCAAATGGAAAGGGACAGAGACAGACAGACAGACAGCTCAAGAAGGAGAGAGAGTGAGCGGATGCTATAACTATAAATTTTTGATAATGAGTAAGCAATTCAATGAAGGACTAAGGAAAAAGGAGAGGACCTAATTCAAGTTGTAATTGTGGTTCCTGAGGCCCTCCACAAGGACTGGGCTGGACTGCCCAAGATGAGGCAGGGTGGACCTAACTGAGGTCTTGGAAGGTATCCATAGGTTAGGCTGTGTCAGCCTCCTCTCTTGGCCCATATCTAAAATTGTGACATTTGTCTTGTTATCTCCTAGATGGCAGCCACTTGTTCTTCTAATATGACCAAACACCCTCCTCTCCCAATCTGGCTGGTTTAAACTCAGCCCTTAATTATCCAAACCAGCCAAACACTGGAGTCTGGGTATCTGTTAGTCCCAGATCTGTCCCTGCCCCTGGTCTAGAGACAGAGCCACTGAGGGAGGCAGCTCTTTCCTTCGGACTTAGTCACACCCTTTCTGGGAATGGCATGAAGCCCTTCTTCCCCTACATTTCCCTCAATTCTTGTCTTAGGCTCCAATCTTCAGAGAAAGCGAAACCTGCTCCATTGATTCTCGAAGGTCTCTGGGCTCCCCCTTCATTTTCTCTTTCCACTCCCCCACATCCCCCTTGTACAGATTTGGGTGAGCTACATTGACAGAAGAAGAAGTGCACCCTGAGAAAGAGAAGAGAAAACAGCTCCTTCCTCCCTCCCCAAACCCCTCTCTGCTCCCTCAGACCACATAGACCAGAAGGGCCCTGGGGCCATTTTCAGGAAAGAGGCCAACTCAGCCAGGAAGAGGTTTTCTCTATTGTGTGTGTATGTCTGTGTGTGTGTGTCTATATGTGTCTCTGTGTGTCTCTGTGTGTCTATGTATGTCTGTGTCTCTGTGTGTCTCTCTGTGTGTATTTATGTGTCTTTGTCTATGTGTGTGTGTCTGTGTGTGTGACTGTCTGTGTGTCTCTGTGTGTGTATTTATGTGTCTTTGTATGTGTGTGTGTATGTGTGTGTGGCATATGTGTCTCTGTGTGTCTGTGTGTGTGTCTCTGTGTGTCTGTGTGTCTGTATGTGTCTCTCTGGATCTGTGTGTCTGTGTGTCTGTGTCTGTGTCTGTATGTGTCTTTGGGTCTGTGTGTGTGTGTGTGTGTGTGTGTGTGCATCTGTGTGTATCTGTGTCTGTGTGTTCTTCATTTATTTGAAGACTGACAGATTAACAGAAGATTAGCAGATACAGATACTGGCTGAGATAAACATTCTATTGGTGTAGGGTTGAAAAGAAAAGAAAGAATGACCAGGTACTGTGAGGTGGCTAGTGGGGTCAGTCCAGGTTCAAGGAAAGGATTCTGTTTAGGGATGAAGTCAGGGCTTGGTCTAAGGTCAGTTCTCTACTTGGGATCATTCATTCATTCAACAAACCTTTATTAAACACATAGAATATGTGTTTAATATATGAAGATACAAAAACAAAAATGCAAGTCACTACCTTCACAGAACTTATATATATATGCATATATATATGTATATTTTTAACTCTTACCTTCCATCTTAGAATCATACTGTATATTAGTTCCAATTGGTTCCAATACAGAAGAACAGTAAGGTCTAGCCCTGTGTTGGCAAACCGACAGCACACATGCCAGAAAAGGGCAGGGCTGCTCTCTTCTCCCTCGCCACTGTGCCTGAGGACATTTCTTCCATCCCCTGCCCCTCTGCCCAGGAGCCAACGAGAGTGCTCCTTCCCTCCTCTGTCTGGGGTAAGGGGCAGCTCACATGCATGTGGGGGTGCAGTTTGGGCACTCAGTCTCTAAAAGGTTCACCATCACTGGTCTAGGCAATGGGGATTAATTAACACAACTAGGAAGTATCTGAGGCCAGATTTGAACCCAGGACTTATCTCTAGGCCTGGCTCTCAGTCCACTGAGCCAACTAGCTGCACCCCACTCCCAGTTTATATTCTGAGGGTAGGGATTGAGGAGAATAACTTTTACAGCCTCTGCTTCCTTCTCTCTGTTCATACCACAAACACCCTAGTCCAAGCCTTCACCACTCTCCAGCTGACTCCTTGTCTGCCTTCTTCTCTCCCCTCTCCAATCCATCCTCCACACAGCTGCCAAAATGTCCTCTGGTCAAGAAGCTTCAACGGCTCACTGCTGCTTTTAGGCAAAAACTCAGCCCCCCTGTTTGACATTTATAGCGTTGTTGCTGCTGAGCTCCAAGCTACCTTTCTGGGCTAAGTATGTCTGCCTCCTCCTCATACACTCTCCTCCGTAGCCCACTAGTCCTTAACTGTGGGGTCACGGACCCCCTTGGCAGTCTGCAGACCCAAAGTCTATGAAGCCCATGAGCCCAGTCTCAGAATAATGTTTTTAAATATGTAATTTTTACATATAATAAAGTAAAAAGTACAGGCTTCTAAAAGAAACCAATTACATTAAAATAGTTATAAAATGTGTTTGAAACAAGTTGATAGAACCCAGGTGAACCCATTTACTTATATGACCCATAGAGGACCTGCCATTTTTTTTGGCCACTGATCTCTCATGCCTGGAATGCTCTCCCTCCTCCTTCTGCTTCTTCTGCCTCCCACTGCCTTCAAGGCTCAGCTCAAAGGCTAAATCCTCCAAGAGCCCTTTACTGCTTCCTCCCATGGTTAAGGTGCTTCTAATCACAATGTTTTTCCTCTTTTGTATCCTGCATTTTCTCATCTATGAACGTGTTGAAGTTTCCTAGTACTCTATATTCCCGGAGGCAGGAATTGTCTCATTTTTGCAGTTCTTACCCACAATGTCTGGCACATAGCAGGCACTTAATAAGTGTTTGCCAATTGATTAATTTAAGTAAATATTAATGCAAAGTAATTTCATCAGGGGAGGACACTACCAACTAGGAGAGAGCAGGAAAATGCCTCCATGGAGGGAGTGGCACTTGAGTTGAGCCTCAAAAGAAAGTGGAGAGAGGAGCCACTGGGTGGCTTGGATGATAGAGAGCCAGGCCCAGAGATGAGAGGTCCAGGGTTCAAATCTGACCTCAGACACAACCAAGCTGTGAGACTCTGCACAAGTCACTTGACTCCAATTGTTTAGCCCTTGCCACTTTTCTGCCTTGGAATGCTTAGGATCAATTCTAAGACAGAAAGTAAGGATTTTTAAAAAGAGAAACAAAGGAAAAAGCTTCAGGGTCTTGGAGACAGGAGTGAGGAGGAAGTGCATTCTAGGTTTAGGGGCTGCATATGCAAAGATCTGGAGGTAAAAAATGGAGTGGGGAACTAACTGCAAGTAAGCTGGAATACAGAGCACAAGAAAGAATCGTTGTTGAGTCATTTCAGTCTCAACTCCATTTAAGGTTTTTTGGGAGCAAAGATATTGGAGTGATTTGCCATTTCCTTCTCTAGCTCATTTTTTACAGATGAGGAAACTGAGGCAAACAGGGTTGAGTGACTCGTCCAGGGTGATACTGTTAATAAGAGCCTGAGGCTGTATTTAAACTCATGAAGATGAGTCTTCCTGATTCCAAGCACAATGCTCTACCCACTGTACCACCTAGCTGCAAGAAAAACATATAAAATCAGCCTAGAAAAGTAGTCCGGAGCCAGTGCCAAGCAGGAGTATTCATTTTATCTCCTAGGGACAGGAGAGAGTGGTTTGGGGCTCAGGGTGGGACTGGGGTACGATCTTAGCCCAAACCAGAGAGAACATTTCCAAGTTATTCATCCCCATCTCATTATCACTCTGTACCACTCTCAGTACAAATCAAGATAGGGACTTTCCAGGATCCAAATCTGTTTCCCAGCAGAGAAATCCTTCGCCAAAGCTAGGGCAGCTTTTCCCATGTCCTACCAATCCTGTTTTTGTCTGGATCAGTTCCTGCCCAGGTAGTGACTCAGTCTTCCTGCATCTCTGCACTCCAGGCTGCAAGTCCTCTTCTCTGGGGCTCCTGAACCCCAGCCTCTGTACCCATCTCCAGCCACCGTGCCCTTCCTTCAGAGAAAGCTTCCGACCTGGAGAGGGATGTAACCTACAGGGGAGATCTCTCTTAGAGCCCAGGCCAAAGATTCAATTCAACAACTAGCTCATTCAATGAGCCTCTTTTTTTTTTTTTAAACCTTTACTTCTGTCTTAGAATCAATATTATGTATTGGTTCTAAGGCAGAAGGGTCGGTAAGACCCTCTCAGGGAGCAGGGAAAGAGGGAGAGAGATCAAAAGAAGGGAGAGAATTCTGGAACTCAAGAATTTTTAAAAAAAAGAATATTCTTTAAAAGTTGTTTTTACATGTAATAGGGAAAAATAATTTTTAAAAAAGAAGAAGAAAAAGAGTAAGGGCTAGGCAATGGGAGTTAAGTGACTTGACCAGAGTCACACAACTAGAAAGTGTCCCAGGTCAATTTTGAACCCAGAACCTCCAGGCTTAGTTCTCTATCCATTGAGTCACCTAGCTGCCCCCAACCTTAAAAAAAATAAGTGTATAATAATGAACATTCCACATTATATACCACATACAACACAAGTATAATTATGTAAGTATAAATAAACACTAATCACTCATTAATTGATTAATTAAAGTCAATATTAACTACATTTCATCAGGAAACACTAATAGCTGGGGGAGTAAGGAAAGGAGAAGTGACACTTAAATTGAGTCCTAAAAGAAACTAAGGATTCTCTGAGGTGGAGACAAAGAGGAAGTACACTCGAAGCCTGGCAAACAGCCTGTGCAAAGGTGTGGAGAGGAGGAATGAAATGTGATGTATGGGGACCAGTGAGCAGGCCAGGTGAGGCATACAGAGTTGATGAATGGGGGAGATATTGTACAATAAGGGTGGAAAGGTATATGATATAAGTAAAGTACAAGGAAGGTTGAGAAGGGAGAGCAGAGACATCTTGAGGGATCAGGGGAGGCTTCATGAAGGAGTTGGCACTTAAGTTTGAGCCTGAAAGAAAGACAAGAATACTCAGAGTCAGGGATGAAGAGGGAAGGCATTCCACGCACTGGGGTTGGCTGTAGAAAATTATAGGCATGTCAAGTTTAGGAACAACTTTGAAAAGTGGTAGAAAGCAGAAATCTACTTTGAATAAGATAGAATTAGTGTATAGTCATCATCGTCATACAGACATTTATTTATCTATCATTTTAAGGTTTACAGAGTTCTTTGCACATATTACTTTGATCTTCATAGAAATCTTATGATATAGGTGCTATAATTATACCCATTTTATAGATGAGACACTGTGGCTTGAAATTAAGTGACTTTTCCAGGGTCCCACAGCTAGGAAGTCTCTGAGGCAGAATTCCAAAGCAGCTCTAACACCCTGTCCACTACAACATCCTGCCTGTAATAGCATGATGTAGAAAGGGGGGGAAATCATATGTTTCCTGATTTCAAGGAATTTACATTCCATTGGGAAGGATACAACATTAACAAAGGCAATAAATACCGAAGGAGGGAAAGAATAAAGACAATAAATACAAAAGGAAAGAAAGAATAAAGAATAAATACAAAAGGAGGGAAAGAATAAAGGCAATAAAATACAGAAGGAGGGAAAGAATAAAGGATAAGTACAAAAGGAGGGAAAGAATAAAGACAATAAAATACTGAAGGAGGGAAAGAATAAAGACAATAAATACAAAAGGAAGGAAAGAAAAATCATCCTAAAAGGATCTAGGAAGGTTTCTCATAGGCAGTTGCATCTTCATTGAGTCAAAACAAACTGAAGATCCCAAGAGACAGAGTTGAGAAAGCAGTCAATTCCAGGCTTTGGGGACAGTCTGTGCAAAGGGACAGAGAAGGTAGATGGATTGCTGAGTTCTGGGAACAACAAATGGGCTGGATGGGCTGATACCTGGAGTATGTGTAAGGAAATGATATGAAAGATGTATGGAAAAGTTGGCAGGAGTGTAAAGGAATTCTTGTACCCAAGACAAGAGGCAAAAAGATGTCCTTGTTTATGGAATAAATGGAGGAAACAGAAACCCTAGGACTGGCGCAATGGAGGGAGAAGAGCTTATCTGGTGACATGATCTCATCCAATAAGCAGCCATTAAATGCTCACTTTATAGAGCTGCTAAGGATGCAAAGACAAAACAAGAAATAGTGCCTACCTTGTAAGTCCATGTAAGAATTTACATCCAGCTTGAGGAGCATAACATGAAAACAGATGTGTTTATAGGTATCCCTTTTACACTTTCCCCATCATAATGGTTTTGTTTTAATTAAATGGGAATTTGGGGAGAGCTTTGTGGAAGCCACAGACATGTGAAGGCCAACAGAAAAAGTTAGAAATTCAGAGATTCACAAAATATATGTATAGTATTATATAATATCAAATTTTTTTTAATAAAAAGGGGGGCAGCTGGGTGGCTCAATAGATTGAGAGCCAGACTCAGAGAAAGGAGATCCTGGTTCAAATCTGGCCTCAGATACTTCCTAGCTGTGTGACCTTGGACAAGTCACTTGACCCCCATGGCCTAACCTTTATTGCTCTTCTGCCTTGAAACCAATACACAGTTTTTATTTTTTAATATTGTGGTATTGGGATTTTTTTAAATTTTACCTCTTAATACCATAAATATACACAATTTCTTTTTTAAAGCTAAAGTTTGTGAAAAGAATCTGAAAGCCAGCAAATGAGACACAAAGGCTAGAAATATAAAGATATTGTAACATTGACCTACATATTGCCTATAACTAAACAATAACCCAAATTTTACTGTAAGGTACTGGAAACACCCCATAAAAGAAAAAGAAAAAATTCAGACTTTCTCCAGTATGAAAGGAGAGCCAAAACATTTTACAGGGATTTTCCAAATTATCCCTAACCTCTACCCAGATATGGAAGGACTACCTGTATACAGGATACTTGGAAGAGAAAGAGGAGTGGAGTGAGGACGATGATCAGGAAGGAGAGGAAGACAAAGAGAAGAAGAGGAGGGGGAGGGGAAGAATAAGATGGGCAGGGAGAGGAATGGGGAGAAGTAGAAGGGAGAAGGAAGAAGAGGAGGAGGGAAAGAGGAAGAGGAAAAAGAGGAGGGGAAGATGAGGAGGAGGGGAGGAAGGAGAAGAGAAAGAAGAAGGGAAGAGGAGGGAAGAGAGGAGTAGGAGGGAGATGATGGTGAGAGGGAGGAAAAAGAGAAGGAGAAGGAAGAAGAAGAGGAGTAGGGAGAGGAAGATGAGGAAGAGGGAAGGGAAGAGAAGGGATGGAGGAGGAAGAAGAAGATGCTGGGGAAGGAAAGGCGAAGGAAGGGGAGAAGGAAGATGAGAAGGGGAAGAAGAGGAGGGAGATGAGAGGAAGGAGGGGAGAAGGAAGAAAAGGAAGAAGAAAGGAAGGAAAGGAGGAAGAAGGAAATGAATGAAGGAGGAGAAGGAGGGGGAGCCAGAGTAGAAACAGGGACAGAGCACAAACAACTAGGGCAGTGGTTCCCAAACTTTTTTGGCCTTCTGCTCCCTTTCCAGAAAAAAATATTACTTAGCACCCCTTGTCACATACTATCACCGCCCCCTTACAGTTTTTCAGTGCCCCCAAATGCATCTGTGGCCATCACCGCTTCCCTGGATCACTGCAGCACCCACCAGGGGGCGGTGGTGCCCACTTTGGGAATCACTGAACTAGGGGGATCAAGAAAAGCCTCTGTAGGCATGTGAACTGAGCTTTGAAGGAACCTAAGGATTCTCAGCAGTGAAAGCAAATAAAAGGCATAGCGATGACAGATGGAATGCCAAGTCTGCCTCCTGTCAATTTGGCTGGACAGTAGAGGATATGAAGGAGAATTATGTGAAATAAGCCTTCAAAAGGTAGCCTGGAGCCAGACTGTCAATCAACAAACATTTATTAATTCAATCCAATAAACATTTACTAAGCACCTACTATGTGCTCGGCACTGTGCTAAGCACTGGGTATAAAAAAGGGAGAACATTAATATAGTCCCTGCCTTCAGGGAACCCAAGTTCTAACAATCAGTCAACATGCAAATACTTATGAACATACAAGATGCATGCAGGGTAAATGGAAGGTGATTTCAGAGGGAAGACTTTCGGAGTAGGAGGTGAGGGAAAAGATTAAGAAAAAAAAGTTGCAGAGTCCTAAGAAGTCACCTAGTCCAACTCCTGATTTTATAGAAGAGGAAACTGATAACCAAAGGGAAATGGCTTTCCCAAGGTCAATCAGATAGTAAGTGGCAGAGATGGGATTTGAACTCAGGGCCTCCAGCTCCAAATCTAGCACTAACTTTCCACTGTAGCCTGTGCCTCTGAGTCAGCCAATAAACATTTATAATGTGTCTACTATGTGCCAGGCTCTGTGCTAAATGCTAGGGGTACAAAGAGAAAAAGGAAAGACAGCCCATGCCCTCCAGGAGCTTCCAATCTGATGGAGGAAGACAACCCACAAGAGGGAAAGAGAGGGAAAGAGGAGAGAGAAGATCCCTGGAGTGGTGGCAGGATGGAGTCCTGAAGCTGGGTGGGAAACAAAGAGGTAGCTGGCCTGTAGGCCCTCTTTAAATGGATATTTTGGGGGCAACCTTCCAATCAGAGGAGTGCAGGGTACCAATGAGAGGTGAGTACCAAGGCTGATGCATTCTCCGTGGGTGATGAATTTCCTGATGATGAAGTTTCCTGGGACAATGATGGAGTCCAGTCTGCAGTAGGTGGGCAATAAAGAAATACATGTTGTGCGAATCTTCTCCCCAAAATTCAGTCAATTTGCAGTACAAGAAGAGAAGATAGATAGCAGGGCTGATCCAGGGCTGAAGACAGCTAGGGCATGAATGATGGCCAGAGCAGGGGACAACTGGAGTCAAGGATGGAGGATAGTGTATATAGCACAGCCAGCACTTAGCACAGTGCCTGGCACATAGTTGGCACTTAATGAATGTTGACTGAGGGACAGCTAGGTGGCTCAGTAGACAGAGAGCCACACCTAGAGTTGAGTTCAAATCTGACCTCAGATACTTCCTGTCTGTGTGGCTCTGGGCAAGTCACTTAGCTCCCATTGCCTAGCCCTTGCCACTTTCCTGTCTTAGAATTGATCCTAAGATTGAGTTGCTTGTCAACTCTGGAAGGAAGAAAGGAGGGAGACAGTATGGATCATTTAACTTTGGAAAACTTATACGGAAAGTTGGGGGCTAGGTGGCTCAGTGGACTGAGACTTAGAGATGGGAGATCCTAAGTTCAAATCTGGCCTCTGACACTTCCTAGCTGTGTGACCCTGGGCAAGTCACTTAACCCCCATGGCCTAGCCCTTATCACTCTTCTGCCTCGGAACCACTGCACAGTAGTGATTCTAAGATGGAAGGTAAGAGTCAAAAAAAAAAAAAAAGAATTGATATTAAGACAGAGGGTAAGGGTTTAAAAACGAATAAATAAATGCTATTTGATTGATTGATGGTTGAATCAGTCAACTATGAGACAAAAACTGAAGGAAAAAGTGAAGCTAGAGCTGGGGCAAGGGCCCAGGAGAAAAGGGTAGATTTGGGGGCTAGAGATCATGAAGAAAATAAACAATAAGTTTGGGAGTATGAGGCAGAGTGATAGCCGAATTACCAGCAGAGCAGAAGCACTATTTCCCAGACATCCTTAGTTATAGAATGCCAAATGCCAGAGCTGGAGGAAACCTTAGAGACCACCCCATGGATTTGTAGCCTCTTTTGGGTTTCTGGACCCCTTTGACAGTCAGGCTGCTAATGCCTATGGACTCTTCTCAGAATAAAGCTTTTTTTTTTTTTTTTTAAACCCTTACCTTCCATCTTGGAGTCAATACTGTGTATTGGCTCCAAGGCAGAAGAGTGGTAAGGGTAGGCAATGGGGGTCAAGTGACTTGCCCAGGGTCACATGGCTGGGAAGTGTCTGAGGCCAGATTTGAACCTAGGACCTCCCGTCTCTAGGCCTGACTCTCAATCCACTGAGCTACCCAGCTGCCCCCCTAAAGTTTTTAAATACACAAAATAAAAAATGGGATCACCAACATTACCCAGTTCTATTAAAATAAAGATGGATATTTTTTTGCCCATTCAAGTTCACAAATCCATTGGCAGACTCTTCAAGGGTCTGTGGATCCAGGTTAAGAATTCTCAACAGCCTGACAGCTTCATTAAATAAATAGAGAGGCGAAGATCTAAGAAAGTAAATGATTTGCTCAGTCACACGACCAGTCCACGAGAGCAGCAGAAATGGTCTCCTTCCAGCAGAAATGGTCTCCTTCCCCTTCATTCCAGCTGTTTCTTCCGCACTCTGAGCCTAAATCATTCCTGCTCCTGCTCACTCTCAAGCGATCCCTGGCTCTCACCCATATCCTTCCACTTTCTCAAAGGAAAGGCATATTGTGCCTTTCTTGGGGAAAAGATTCCCCTCTCCACCCATGGGTAAGCCTGGTCAGAGTCCTCGGAATTCTGAAAGCCACAGGAGAAGGTCATTGCTGCCCAATCTCAGTTGGCAGCTAGGATTTTGGAACCCTGCAGGTCAGATGTCTGGGACCACAGAGATTAGAACTCAATAAGTTTTTTAAGAAAATCAAGCTTCCTTGTAGAGCAGAAAAAGTATTGGATCTGGTGGCAGGTAGGAGAGCTGGATTTGAATCCCAATCCTGCTACTAACTCGGCATTTCAGAGCTCTGGAGGGGCCAAAGTCTGAGGGTGATTGAGTGTGTGTGAGCCAGAGTGCATGTCTGTTTCTCCAACATCTGTGGTCCTGGCCTCCCTACATTCCCTCGGCTTTGATGGTCCATCCAAGCTGGGAGGGGAGGAAGGGCAGCTGTTCCGCTCCAGAGAACTCCCATCCTTCCTAGAGTCAGGGTCCAGTTAACCCCGAGTTTCACAATTTCATGAAATAGCATCATCCTGAGAAGACAAAGGCAGGAACGGAGATAGATGGCCACAAAGCCCACAAGCCCACAGCTGGTGGGGTGGAAAAGGAAGAAAGGGTCCACATTAGCGAAGCAGCGGTCATCTGACCTTCTCTAACCTGCTTGCTAGCTTTTTCAGTTGTGGCTAATTCGACCTCAGCCTTTCCTGTTTTAGACAAGAGAGTTCAGGAGCCCAGGGAGAAGCAGCCCCTAGCAAATGTGTGCCGCCTTCATGCCCCTTCCACGTCCCACCTTGCCACCTCTTCAGAGCTAAGGCCAGTCTTGTCAGACATGGAGAATCTTTGTTTTCTTGTCAAACACTTAGAATATGAGTGCAGAATGCCAGAACTGGCCAGAACAAACTCCTAAAGTAGGAAGGGACCTCAGCAGTCATCTAGAACAGGCCACACCTGGTGGCCAGTCCCTTCTGCGGCATGCCGGAAAAGCCTTTTTCCATCATTCCTTAAAGACCACCAGTGAGCAGCAACCCCCTATCCTGATCCCCGACACTTTCCCCCACCTCAGGCAGCTCATTCCCCTCTGGGACAGCTCTAGAGGTAGGCAAATTCTTCCTTTTTGTTGTTCAGTCCTTCAAGCATAATCACGACTCTTCATGACCCTATGGACCACGGCTATCGTTGAGTTTTTCTTGGCAAGGATATTGGAGTGGTTTGCCATTTCCTTCTCCAAACGGATCCAAACAAGAAAGCAATGGTTTTCCATGCCTGACAAGCCTAGCCTTAGCCCTGAAGCAGGGGGAAAGTGGTAAGTGGAGGGGGTCTGAGGGTGGGACAAATGACTTGCCCAGGGTCACACAGATAGGAAGTATCTGAGGCCAGATTTGTACTCAAGTCTTCCCATTCTAGGCCTGGTGCTCTAAACAGTCAGTCACATCTGCCTCTTTTTGTTCAGTCACTGCTGACACTTCTTGACCCCATGGACCATGGCTATCCACAGGGTTTTCTTGGCAAGGATACTCGAGTGGTTTGCCATTTTGTTCTTCTTTTGCCGGGCAATCAGAGGTTAAGTGGCTTACCTAGGGTCATGCAGCTAGGAAGTATCTGAGATCAAATTTGAACCCAGGTCTTCCTGAATCCAGGCCCGACATTCTATCCACTGAGCCATTTAGTTGCCTCCTTTTGTTATTAAGAATTCTAACACTTTGTTCTAATTTTGTAACAGAGTTCTAACTCTTTGTGACTCCATGGACCATAGTTCTCCATGGGATTTACATTGAGGGTGACCCTGACTCCCTAGAACTTGGCCTCATGGCTCCTTATTCTGCCTTCTGGGGCCCAACAGAACAAGTAGAATCTCTCTTCCACATGCTAAGTCTTCAGATATCTGATGGCGACTCTCACCACCTCCTCCCCCCAAGCCAGTGGTTCCCAAACTTTTTTGGCCTACCTCCCCCTTTCCAGAAAAAATATTACTTAGCCCCCTGGAAATTAATTTTTTAAAAATTTTAATAGCAATTAATAGGAACGATAAATGCACCTGTGGCCATCACTGCCTCCCTGGATCGCTGCAGCACCCACCAGGGGGTGGTGGCGACCACTTTGGGAATCACTGCCCTAAGCCTTCTCCTTTCCAGTTTCCTTCAGTTGAACCTTGTATTGCATGGTCTTGATCAGGAGGTCAAGAAGAACCGGGGGTCCTTCACTGTGTCCTGGGTATCCCCTCTTCTCTGGCTTATTGTTGCCCCTGGTGCCCACAACTGAAGGCAGCGTCCCCGACATGGTCTGACCTTGCAGAGGACCAGGGGACCATTGCTTCCTTCTTCCCAGATGTTGATGTCTCTCTTATTACAGCCCCCCGATTGCATTAGCTTTTTAGGCTGCTATGCCATGCTTTGGGCTCAACCCATGAGCTTGCATCCCACTGAAACTATCAGGTATTTTCCTTAGGAATCAACATCTAGCTATCCTCTTGGGTCTTGTCTTGTGACACTGGTTTTGTTTTAACCTAAGTGTAAGACTTTACATTTATCCTTAATAAAGATATCTATATTGTTAAGGCAACTCCCTGGTGCAGTATGTACAGCTCTTGGCCTGGAGGCAGGAAGACCTGAGTTTAAATCTGGCCTCAGATACTTACTAGTTGTGTGATCCTGGGCAAGTCACTTAACCCTGTTTGCCTCCGTTTCTTCAACTATAAAATAGGGATGATTGTAGCCTCTACTTCACAGCTTGTTTTTTAGCACAGTGCCTGGCATATATTAGGTACTATATTCATACTTTCTTTCCTTCTCTCCCTTCATTATTAAGTTTCATCTTGTTAGATTTATTGCAGTGTTCTAGGCTTTGGAGTACAGAATCTTAATCGTAGAATACAGAATGTCAAAGCTGAAAGAGCGAGCTCTCAGCTCTTCATTCTCATGTTACACATGGGAAAACTGAGGTCCAGAGAAGGCATACGTGAGAGGCTGGCATAGCAAGCCCAGAAGCCAGGGCTACCTGGACTAGTCCGCTTTCTCTGCTATACCATGATTCCCATCTTAGAGCCTTTGCTCAGAATATTACCTACATCTAGAATTCCTTGGTTCCTCTTTCAGTCAATTCATCATTCAAAGCTCTGCTCAAGGCCCTTCCTTCTCCAAGAAGCCCTCTGGGACTGCTCCAAACCACAATGACTTCCCCTTGTCTGGACTTCAGCCATTCTTAGAACCTGGGCCTCACGCTGTAGCAACTGATCATCCCCCTTCCTGGATCATTCTCCTTTGTTCCGTGCCCAGAGTCCTCGATGTCCTCACCTCTGCCTCCTACAGAGACCCTTCAGATCCACCTTGTTCAGACCTGCCTTTCCTGCCCCCATTGCTAGTCCCTTTCACTTAGGTCATAGTTGTCTTGTATGGAGAGGGTTTGCACGTCATCTCCCACCTTAGAATGGCTACTTCTTGAGGATGGAGACCTTTCTTGCCTTTCTTTGTACAGTGTTTTTATATAGTGCCTGATCTAACTGACTGACTGCCCAACTCAGGCCACATCCCCTGAAGACCTGCCTTGGTCACAGGGTTCTTCCCTGTTCCCAGGTGGCTCGTGAGGCCCATGGCTTGATGGGGCAGAGGCAGCTATGGCTTATTGGTTAAGAGCATTAGGCCTGGAGTCAGAGAGATCTGAGTTCAAATCCAGCATCAGATACTTCCTAGCTGTGTGATCCTGGGCAAGTCACTTAATTTCTAAATGCCTAACAAAAGGATCTACTGGAGAAGGAAATGGCAAATTACTCCACTATCCTTGCCAAGAAAACCCCATGGACATCTATGGTCCATAGGATCACAGAGAGTCGAACATGATTGAACAACAAAAAGAAACAACTATGATTCAATGGTTAGAGCACCGAGTCTACAATCAAGAACACCTGAGTTCAAATCCAGGCTCAGATACTCCCTAGCTGTGTGACCCTGGGCAAGTCACTTAACCTCCGATTGCCTAACAAAAGGATCCACTGGAGAAGGAAATGGCAAACCACTCCAGTACCTTGCCAAGAAAATCCCATGGATAGCCATGGTCCATGTGGTTAAGAAGACTCAGACACAACTAAACAACAACATGATGACTTGAAGGGTAGGAAAAGGGGCTGCTGATGCCTCTGAATTTGCATGAAGGAAAACTGGGCTCCGTTGCCTGGTGACTAGGACCCCCAGCTGCCTGGAAAGAAGAAGAAAGGGGCTTGGTGTTGGCATAGCAAATCCTGGTGCCCAGCGTGCTCTGATTTTCATACAGATTTGCATGTCCAGAGATTTCTCTGGAATTTGCTCCTGAGTCAAATGAAATCCTAGAACCCGGGGCCAATGGATACTGGCATTTGAGCCAGAGCATTAAAGACACACAGAATCTTGGAATGTTAGGACCGCGGAATTCCAAAGTGACATCATCTTCAGCTACTAGACCTCAGAGACCCCACCTGAACAAGGTCACCTCAATAATACCCCAAAGTGATCATCATCCCACCTTTACTAAAAAACCTCCAGGGAGAGGAGAGGTGGCCCTTTCCATGCTTGGGTAACTTGGTTAGGTGGTTTTGTTTTGGCTTTATGGACTCTAAAGCTGCCTCTGACAACTTCTACCCACCTCGTTTAGTATTCCTGATACAGGGATTCATGAAGAAGTCACAAGGCACAGAGAACCTCTAAGCGGTCAATCTTGGACTCAGGAAAACCTGGATTCAAGTTTTACCTCTGACATATATCTCATTTCTGCCTCCGGAATTCTGTGTTCTAAAGTCTCTTCCTTAGGCCTGGAAACTATTCCTCTCTTTGGGCAGCCTCAGATCATATCTTCCAACCTAAATCCAGGCCTCTTTTTGCTCTTCCTGACTGCAAAGGGCACACTTCTGATGCCCAACAGAGAGAATGTTCTCCAGTTCCCTGTTCAGAGAAAATACCTAGCCTGAAAAAGCTATTTGACCCAGGGGATGGAGTGTGGGATCTGAAGAGAAGATTTGAGTTCAATAAAGCCTCAGACACTTTATGCCTGTGTGACCTTGGGCAAGTCACTTAATCCTTGTTTGCCTCAGCTTCCTTGACAAGAAACCATGTGACGTTGGGCAAGTCACTTAATCCTTATTTGCCTCAGTTTCTTTGCCAAGAAACTGTGTGACCTTGGGCAAGGCACTTAATACTTGTTTGCCTCAGTTTCCTTGCCAAGAAACTGTGTGACCTTGGGCAAGGCACTTAATCCTTGTTTGCCTCAGTTTCCTTGCCAAGAAAACCATAATCACAATAGCAACTATCTCCCAGGATTGTTGTATCTGATGAGATAATAATGTAAAGCACTTAGCACAGTGTAAGTGTTAGCTATTTCTTATTATAATTATTCTTTAAAAGTATCCAGCCAGCCACTTGTTTAAGCTTTACCACGGTGTGATGGGGCAGGTCCCTTCACTGCCTCTACTTTCCCCTTATAGGATGAAGGGACTGGACTACATGGTCTCCAAGATTCCTTCAAACTCTAACAATGAAGGAATCTGTGAGTCACCTGTTCTGAAGAGTGCCGTGTGCCGGGTTCTCTAGTGCACCATCAGCTAGAACCCATCTTTCCCATGCTGACAATTGTAGCCCCTGGATTTACCAACCACAATCCCAAAGCTGAATGGTCCATCCACTTCAGGATGCTCCACGTCCCTGGAAGCCTTCCAGCCTTAGTTTAGATGGGTTTCCTGTTTGGCTAACAGGTTGGACCAATACTCTCTGAAACCCTTTCTAGTTCCCAGATTCTGTGGTTTTACTAATGTATCTTATCCTGTGTCTTATGGACAGCTGGGTGGCACAGTGGATAGAGCACCAGACCTGGAATTAGGAAGACCTGAGTTCAAATCTAGTCATTTACTAGATATGTGACTTTGGGTATCATTTAATCTTGTTTGCCTCAGTTTACTCATCTAGAATAAGCTGGAGGAGGAAATGGCAAACTGCTCCAGTATTTTTGCCCAAAAAACCTCAGATGGGGTTACAAAGAGTCAAACCCAACTGAAATGATTAAACAAGAAGACCTGTGTCACTATACATAAGAAGGAATCACTGAGAGAGAATTTGAAATCTGTCTTAGGTAGAGATGAGGATGGACAGATAACTTTTAAAACACTGGATGGGGCAACTAGATGGCTCAATAGATAAAAAGTGGACCTAGAGATGGAAGGTCCTAGATTTAAATCTAGCCTCAGACACTTCCTAGCTGTGTGACCCTGGGCAAGTCACTTAACCCCAATGGCCTAGCCCTTACCATTACTTAGTGTCAATTCTAAGACAGAAAGTAAGGATTTAAAAAAGAATATTGTAAGTTCTTAGCTACTTTAGGTGTCTTGAGTACAACAGGCAGCAAGATAGACCCAGGGATCTTTGAGATTCTTCTCAATTCTACCCCCAAATGTACAGTCTTTTCTGGTTACCAAGATGCATCCTAGAAACACAGAATAAAGTTCTAGATGGGAATTATGGTTTCACAATCCTAGTCTAGGCTCTCACACAGACTCACCATGTGACCTTAGGCAAATCCCTTTCCCTTGCCGGACTTTATTTTCCCCATCTGTAAAATGAAACACTCAGACTAGACCAGCCCTGGCAATCTTGAGATCTGTGGTTCACGGGTTCCTTAGAGAGTTGTGGCATCATTCCCCACTCAGGAGGACACCATGGCCCTGGTCTTTGGAGAAATAGGCAATGGGAACAAAGCTCAGCCTTGGTCTGTGAAAACTCTAAGCTTTGTCAGCTTCCAGCTAGCGACGCCTAGTGGACTAGTTGTAGAGTCACTAAATCTCAGGTTCTGGACCTGAAAGTGCATGGAAGTATTTCAGAGAAGATGAGGATCTCAGAGCTAGAAGGGATCTTGGGATGGCAGAACTAGAAATTACCGAGAAACACAAATTGTCGAACAAAGATTTGATGGGAAGGGACTTCAAACACCAGCTAGTCTGAGTCTCTCATTTTACAAAGGAAGAAACTGAGGCCCATGGAAATGAAAAGATTGGCCCAAAGTATCTAAGAAGCCATCTGACTTCAGAGACAGTGTTCTCTCCATTGTTCCACACTGTAACCTGTCAGAGGTGAGAGGAGGAAAGAGGAAAAAAAAGGAAGAGAAGAAGCATTTATTAAGTACCTACTGTGTGCCAGGAACGGTGCTGAGTAAAATCTCATTTGGTATTTTACAACAATACAGGGAAGATTGAGGAAACTGAGGCAGAAATGGTTAAGTGACTTGCCCAGGGTCACACAGGAACTTTAACAACTATATAGTCAATAACAGTGACCTACAAAGTTCATCCCCACGGTAGTATTTTTCAACAGGACAGAATGAGTCAGATAGGGTGAATGTCTCAGCTAAGGATGGGTCTCTACATTATCTTTTCCCCAAAACGCATCCCTTTTCCTTTTTATCTTCAAGTCAAAGGAGCCATTCATTGTCCTTCTATGCACCCGTTCGAAACCTCCATGCCATCTTGCCTCTTTGTCATTCCCTCCCATCCAATCAGTTGCCAAATCTTGTCCATTCTCCCTCCCTCCCATCTCTCCGACTCATTCCCATCTTTCCACTCATGCAGCTACCCCTCCACACACCCTCCCCCATTCTTTACCTCTCACCTAGAATATTGTAATAGTCTGATTGGTTGCCATGCTTCATGTGTCTCCACTCTCCAGCCCATCCTCCCAGTGGTTCCCAAACTTTTTTGGCCTACTGCCCCCTTTCCAGAAAAAATATTACTTAGCCCCCTGGAAATGAACTTTTTGAATTTTAGTAGCAATTAACAGGAAAGATAAATGCACCTGTGGCCATCACCACCTCCCTGGATTGCTGCAGCACCCACCAAAGCGGTGGCGCCCACTTTGGGAATCACTTGGCTAGAGGGATGCTAAGGTGCCTTTCCTAAAGCATCAGTCTGCCCATTTCACTCACCTACTCATTAAATTCCCTACTGCCTCTTAACAAATATTATTTTTTATTTATCTCATCCATTTTACATTTCTTCCTTATGAGTGAGTGTTGTGACATATTTGTTAATACATTCATGTTTTATAAATGAATACATCCACAGATATTGAGGTTACCTTCTCAATTTTTTTTATTTTATTTTTTTCCTACTCAATTTTTAAAAAACAGATGTGCTTTGTAGAACCAAAAAGTGTTAGTGATGACGATCATCATCATAGTCGAATTTATATAGCACTTTAAGATTTACAATGCATGTTACAAATATTATCTCACTGACCCTCACAATAACCCTTTGAGGATGGTGCTATTTTTATCCCCATTTTATAGATGAGCAAACTGAGGTAGAAACCCCCCCCCCCATACATTAACTCCCAGCCATAAATACACACCTCATTCATTTCAGGATATGAAAGAGCCTAGGGCAGAGCTGGGCCCTGGGCTCCTCTTTGTGCCCACACTGGAGCTTAGTCAAGGGCTAGACACTTGAGACTAGGAGTACAGATTGGCTAACGGGGTGCTTAGTACACAGTTGGAGTATCTAGCATCTCACGAGCTAGACTATGAGCTACTTCTCCTCTCTGTCTCTCTCACCCACTTGGCACTTGATAGGTATATTGGGAACTATTTGCTGAATGCATGAACGAGTGAAGGAATGAATAAGTGGAGAACATGAATGTATAAAGGATGAAGGAATGATAGAGTGAAATGAATAAGCAAATGAGCAACCAAATGTAAACGAATGGATGAATGGATGAATGAGCAATGGGCATAAACACCGGTGAGTCAATGGAGCCCACATCCTTTGACCTTTCTCTTGTCTTGGTCTAATCAGGATGCCTGGGTCTCTTCCCCAGAAGCAAAGGTCCCAGGTTGCTGCTGTGGGAGATCAGGGAGGAAGAGCTGAAAATCTGGTCCTTCTTTGTGCTGTGTCATTCACCAGGCAACACTCTCTCTCTGGGCTTGAGGAGGGGGCTTTTCTTCAACTGGGAGGAAGAGGAGAGGTTCAGACCCCTAACTACTAGCCCAAACTCCACATTCTCCTGAGAAGATGGGTGGAGATTAAAGGCTAGAAAGTGGCTTTGTGGAGAGAACTGGAGAGAATAAAGGCCTGGGTTAGTCTCAGAGTACTCATCTACTCATTCAACTTCCTATTGCCTCTAGGATCAACTATGACTTTTATATTTATCAGTTTACATTTCTTCCTTATGAGTGAGTTTTGTAATCTATTAATACTTTATAAATGAATAAATCCACAGATATTGAGATTGTCTGCTCGATTTTTTAAAAACTACCAGACCAGCTCCTTAGGAATAATAATACGCCCACAACCACACACACACACACACACACACACACATCTGGAACACTAACTTTAGAATTAAAAAAAAAAATCTGGCTTCATCTCCTGGCTTGTCCACTTAGGTATGGATGGGTTTCTAGCTTCATTGTGGGTCTCTACATTATCTTTTCCCCAAAACGAATCCCTTATCCTTTTTATCTTCAAGTCAAAGGAGCCATTCATGGTCCTTCTGTATACCCATTTGAGACTTCCTTGCCCTCTTGCCTCTTTGTCATTCCCTCCCTGTACGGCGTTAGGCAGACCCCATCTCTTTCTTTTCTGAGTTTCAGAAAAAAATATAGAATCCTAATCTGAAAAATAAAGATGACAACAGCACCAACTTCTACTTCATTGGGTTGTAAGGATCAAACAGATTTTATACACACGCGCGTGTATGTGCGCATGCATTGTACACATATGTATCATGTGTGTCATGTATGTGTTGTGTGCATGCCTTATATGCATACATAGATACATATACCTGTAAGCAGTTTTCAACCCTTCGAATTCTATATAAGTGCCCGCTATCATTATTATTATCTGTAAAATGAGGTTTGGGTAGACGACCTCTGAAGGCTCAGCCTGCTATAACTCCCATAATCCTCCAGAATGAATAGAACTGAATTTGGGGAGACAATCCATCTTTCCAGCCCCTCACCTGCGATCCCTTCCTTACCTAAGCCGCTGCCACCAATAGAGAGCGGAAGAGCCCAGGGGACCAATAGCTGGCAGCCTTGGTGCCTCTGTCAAGAGAAGCTCAAACATTTTCCTTGCAGAGCTGCCCATTTGAAAGCCAGGGAAATGGAAACTCAGAGGAGGGAAGCTGTTGCTGGAGGAGAAGGGGGAGGGCGAAGGTGGGAACGGCCATCTCCCCTCCGGTGGATACCTGCCCTCTTCCACATAGCCCTCAAATCACCATGGGCTGAGGGGAGGGCAGAAGGAGCTGATTTTCTGGGAATGAGTCTTTTCTCTCTGACTCCTCAGACTCTGAACTGAGCACTTCCTGACACTGGTTTCCTGCTACAGCCTTGGCATGATCTGGAGGCTGGATGGGGGCGTGGGTGAGGAAGACGGGAGGAGGGGAGAAGGCCACATGCTGGGCTATTTCAGCCAGCAAAGTTGGCCCAGAGTGGAGAAGAAAATTGATCAGGCAGCTGGGCAGAGGATGTAGTCCGAGGTGGGCTGAGTGTGGATGTCTCTAGTGGGGCAGACCCCAGAAAGATCCCAGAGCAGGAGGGGAGCAGAGCTGAGCCCTCAAAGGCCAAAGGTAAGGAACCTCATTTTCTAGGAGTGCCCCTGAAGCACCGCATGTGGGGGGCCAGGATGTCACGTATATATTTTTGTATCTGTATGTGGGTTCATTTGAGCATCTAATCCTAGACACAGCAAGAAGGCAACATAATATCAGATATGGAATTGGGCATTCCTCTATGACTCTGGGTAAGTCACTTTCCCAGAGCTTTCTAGAAGAAAGAGCCAGGTTTTGAAGAGTTTTAATTGCAAATCAATACTTTATATTTGATGCTAGAAGTAATAGGGAGCCACTGAAACTCAATTAGCAAGGGGGTTTCCACATCTGGAAAAAAAAAAAAGAGAGATGGTAATAAAAGAGGTAAAGAGATAGAATAGAGAGAATGCTAGGATTGAAGTCCAGAAGGTTCAAATCTTTCCTCTGATACTTAAAAGCTGGATGGCCGTGGACAAGTCACTTAATATGTCTGTGCCTCATTTTTCCTCATCAGTAAAATGGGTATAATAATACAAAGTATTATTTCACAAAGTTGTTTTAAAACTCAAATGAAAGAATGTAAGGAAAGAACTTTGCCAGTTTTAAAGTATTATATAAAAGTAAGGGGTTTGGGAGGGAAAGGAAGGAATGGGCATCATTCTTGTCATTAGTGGAGGGACTTGTAGAAAAGGAACCTCCACCTCTACTAAACTGTGTTAGTCAATTCTTATCAAGACTCAAAATACTTACCCTGTCTGTTTCCCAGGGCAGTCATGAGTAAAGTATCATTTAAACCTGAAAGTGCTCTCCCTGGTAAGAGCATGAGATTTGAAGAACCTTGGGTTTGAATCCTGTTTCTGTTTTGTTCCAGCTGTGTGGCCTTGGGAAAGTCATTTGCATTCCCTGGTCCTTGGTTTCCCAGTTCTAGAACCCAGGTCTTATGAATAGCCCAGAGTGACTGTCATTATTCCATCTTGTCCTTTGGTGGGCATTTATTGTAGAAGTGGGATGTTGCACATCCTTATGTAAGCTCTATTTTTTAAGCCCTTAGCTTCGGTCTTAGAATCAATACTAAGAATCAGTTCTGAGACAGAAGAGTAGTAAGGGCTAAGCAACTGAAGTTAAGTGACTCACCCAGGGTCACACAGCTAGGAAGTATCTGAAACCGGATTTGAACCCCAGTCCTCCTTCAACTCCAGACCTGGTGCTCATTCTATCCTCTGTGTCACCTAGCAGCTCCATGTCCTATTTTTTTTTAAACCAGATTAGGCTCCTGTAAGGGAGTTCTCACTGAAGAACTCCTACTCTGTAACTTAGCTGCCTAGAGCTCCGTGACTTACCCAGGGTCTCACCTTGTATGTGTCAGAAGCAAGACTCAAACTTAAGTCTTTTCTCTATCCATTGTGACACATTGAACGTGTGTGTGTGTGTGTGTGTGTGTGTGTGTGTGTGTGTGTGTGTGTGTGTGTGTGTGTGTAGAGGACTGAGTATTGTAGTGTGGTGTAGTAGATAGATAGAGTCAGGCTTCAGGTGAAGAGGATCTGGGTTCGATTCCCATCTCTGACCTCTGCTGCCTGTGATTCTCAGCAGATCATTTTAATCTTTCATGTTCCCAGGCAACTCTAAGACTCCAAATTCTAGAACTGTGCATTGGCAAAGGGAGTTTCCAGACAATAGGAAGTCCCCATGCCAAAGAAATCACAGCTCCAGCTCAACACACACACACACACACACACATATATATATATATATATACACACACACACACACACACAAACAGTGTGTATGTGTGTATGTATTGTATTGTACTTTATTATATTGTATATACAAATGTATGGGGCATCTGGGTGCTGTAGTGGATAGTATGCCAGGTCTAAAGTCAGGAAGATGAATCTTCCTGAGTTCAAATCTGGTCTCAGATACTTATGAGTTGTGTGATCCTGGACAAGTCACTTAACTGTTTGCCTCAGTTTCCTCATCTGTTAAAATGAGGTAGAGAAGAGAATGGCAAAACACTCCAGTATCTTTGCCCAAAAAGCTCCCCAGTGGGTCACAGAGAGAACTGAAAACTGAACAACAACAAATATATGTGTATATGAATTGTATAGTGTGTGTATCTAGATATACATACACATTACAAGTACAAGCATTGCATATTATGTTTCTATATATGTGCATTGTGGGAAGTATGTGTGTCATGAGGATGGATATGTATTATCTGTTTGTATATACATGCAGGCATTGCCACGTGTCCATGTGTTTCGTTATGGCCTGAATCATCCTGAAGCCCCATCTGGAGCTTTGCTAAAAGACTTCCAGTGATAGTGAATTCACTCTTCTTGCTATAATCTAAGCCTCACTGTCCTTTAACTCCCGGCACAGGGCCCCATGCCTCTAGGTCAATGATGGTGAACCTTTGAGAGACCGAGTGCCCAAACTGCAACCCTCATGCTGCACGTGAGCCACCCCCTTACCCCTGGCAGGAGAGGGAGGAAGTGCTCCCTTTGGCTGCTAGGCAGAGGAGTGGGTGGTGTGAAAAATATCCTCAGGTGTGTGTGGAGAGGTGTAGGAGAGCAGCCCCCTCAGGCAGGCCATAGGTTTACTAACACAGCCCTAGGGCATTTGTGGAACCTAAAGCCACCTGATTCTCTTGGCCCAGAGATCTTCTAACAACACCTACATCCCTCATTCACCTCTTTTCCTTCTACAGCCAATGGAAGTGATACCAGCTCCTCCTTCTAGTCTTTCTCCCTAACTTCCAGAACCCAAGAGGTGCCTTTCCAGGGATTTATTCCCAAGAGAAAAGAGAATAGACAGATTTCCAAATAATACCCAAGGTTATAGGTCCTCTGAAGAAGGGAGAAATCAAAACTCCACAGCATGAACATCTCCTCTACTGCTCAGCCATTCCCCCATGAAGTCCCCTTCCTCAAGTGCCTGTTCCCCTCTGATCCCAAATGAAGATAAGTCATGACCCATTTCCTTTGAGATAATACTCATAAAAAACTCTGAGCACAGTGCCTGGTGCAAGAGTTGGTTCTATATAAACAGTTCTTCCTTCCCTTCCTTCTAGCAAGCTGTGAGGTGGGTGAGGAAGTTAATCTCATTTTTATGGACAGGCCTTCATTCCCCAGTTGAGCCCCTTTCCTCCCCTGCCCAGGGAGCTAACTCTTATAATAAGGCCAAAAAAGAGAAAAATAGAATTAAACAAAACCAGCCAACATGTCTGCTTGGTCTAACCATAAAGGTGACATGCTATACCTGTAGTTCTCCACCTTTTCAAAACCCAGCTTGCTTCCTTGGTTGCTTCCTCTTTTCTTTCTTTCTTTCTTCCTTTCTTCTTTCCTTCTTTTCTTTCTTCCTTCCTTCCTTCCTTCCTTCCTTCCTTCCTTCCTTCCTTCCTTCCTTTCTTTCTTTCTTTCTTTCTTTCTTTCTTTCTTTCTTTCTTACTTCCTTCCTCCCATCCTCCCTCCTTTCTTTCTTTCATTTGTTTTGAAACCCTTACTTTTTGTCCTAGTACCATTCTAAGACAAAAGAACAACAAGGACTAGGCAATGGGAGTTAAGTACCTTGCTCTAGGTCACCTAGGAACCTAGGACCTCCAATCTCTGGGCCTGGTTTTCTATCCACTAAGTCATCCAGCTGCCCCTGACTCTGTTCATTTTTTCCAGCTGTCCTCCATGCCTGAAATGCTCTCCCTGGCTCCTCCTGGCTTCTTCCATGTCTCAGCTAAAATACCAGCAAGCTTTTCCCAAACCCTGTTCATTCTGGTCTTTTCTTTCCCTCCAATTTACCCAATATGTATCTTTTTTATTTGCCTGCTGTCTTCTCTATTGGACTGTGAGTCCCTTTAGAGTTTTCCTTTATGTGCCCAGCATTTAGCACAGTGCCTGGCACATAGTAGGCACTTTATAAATGTTTATTAACAAGATGATGAAGAGAATAGCTCAAGGCCATGCAACAAGGCAATGAGAGGGCTGTACTAGAACCCGAGTCTCTCCATCTGAAGAGCTGGGCTACCCTAATCATTGCTTTCCTTCACTCTGTCCCAACTTAGTGCTGTTTTGTTTCTCCAGGTACAGGAAGACCTTGGCCCTGCCTGTTCCTTCAGGCCCACATCAGGCCTCCCCGGGACATGGAGCCAGAAAACGAGACCACATTAGGCTCGGCGGCGTCCCTGCCTTCTTGTGTCTTCCACGAGAATTTCAAGCACGTGCTTCTGCCCCTGGTGTATTCGGTGGTGCTCATTCTGGGGCTGCCCCTGAACTCCTTCGTCATCGTGCAGATCTGGCTGTCCCGAAAGAGCCTGACCCGCACGGCTATCTACATGCTGAACCTGGCCTTGGCCGACCTCCTCTACACCTGCTCCCTTCCTCTGCTCATCTACAACTACGCCCAGGGTGACCACTGGCCTTTTGGGGACATCTCGTGCCGCCTGGTGCGCTTCCAGTTCTACACCAACCTGCACGGCAGCATCCTCTTCCTGGCTTGCATCAGCTTCCAGCGTTACCTGGGCATATGCCACCCCCTGTCCAGCTGGCACAAACGATGGGGCCGAGGCTCCGCCTGGCTGGTGTGTGGGGCCGTGTGGCTGGCTGTCTCTGCCCAGTGCTTGCCCACCATCGCCTTTGCCCAGACAGGGATACAACGGAACCGCACCGTCTGCTATGACTTGAGCCCCCCGAGCCTGTCTGCCAGCTACCTGCCCTATGGCATGGCCCTCACTTTCACCGGCTTCGTGCTGCCCTTCAGCGCAGTGCTGGCTTGCTACGCCCGCCTCGTGCGGCGCCTCTGCCAGCAGGGTGGCCCCGAGGGGCCGGCGGTGGCAGAGAAGCGGGGCAAAGCAGCTCGCATGGTCGTGGTGGTGTTGGCAGCCTTTGCCATCAGCTTCCTACCATTCCATGTGACTAAGACTGCCTATCTGGCTGTCCGATCAATGCCTGGAGTTTCCTGCCCAGTCCTGCAGACCTTCGCCGCTGCCTACAAGGCCACGAGGCCCTTTGCCAGTGCCAATAGCGTCCTCGACCCCATCCTCTTCTACTTCACGCAGAAGAAATTCCGCCAGAGCCCCCAACAGATCTTGTCCAAGCTAACTGCTAAGTGGCAAAGGGGACACTGAGCACAAAAGGACAGCGGAGGGGCCATAAGCCCCAGAGGGCTCAGATGAGCATCAGCTCTAGGTTGCCCACCAGGGTTGCCCCAGGGACAGCAGTGAATGCTAAGACAACTGTAACCCCCTTCCTGGAAGAGGGGCAGAGCTGTGCCCGGAGACCACTGAGGATCCTAGTGGCCTGTGGAATCTGGGGGTAAAGCAGTGAGGAGCACTAGCCTGGGAGTCAGAGGTCTCAGGCTTAAAAACCAGTTCTGCTCCTTACTTCCTATGCATGGCCTTGGACAATTCTTTTCTGGGCCTCAGTTTCCCTGAAGGGATGGGTTAATGGCAAGGGGAAGATAAGTGCTGACCTGGCTCTTTGGGCATCCTGCTGCCTGCCACAATGGTTGTTTATGTAGCACATGGAACAAGAAGAACCATTCTGGGCTCTGAAGGCTGGATGCCTAGCCGAGCCTCAGATAATCCATACTCATCACATATTTATTGAGCACTTACACAGGGTGGGAGACTGGGGTAAAGCAGAGAACTAAGAATCTTGGATGGGAACTCTTAGGACAGACCTGGGTGTGAGTCCTGCTTCTGATTCCTTCTAACTGAATGACCTTGAGTAAGGCTGCCCACTTCACTGGGCCTTTACTTCCCCAGATCCAAAAGGAGGAGAATGGGCTTATTATGAGGACCAAATGGGATAGTTGTTATAAAGCATTTAGCACAAGTGCCTGGCACATAGTAAATGCTACTATTTAAATGCTAACTATCATTATGGTGATGACAGGATCTCTAAGATTCCTTCCAGCTATGGCTTGCATCCTCACAGAGCTCAGATTTATGGGAGGCAGCAAAAGAGGGTGAAAGGTGGGAAAGGGTGGGAAGACAAGACATAAACATGGCACTAGGCTAAATACACTAAGGGTCCAGTGAGGATAGAGAGGTGGGGCTATCGGAACTCAAGGAAAGTGAAACCACTGAGAGGTAGCTAGTTAAGGAGAATTTCATGAAGGAAATGGGACCCAAGTTAGGCCTTGAAGGACAGAGGAAAATTTGGAGAGGCAGAAGGACTTCACTGGAAGGATAATGGTGTGAGCCAAGGTAGAGGCAAAAACAGAGGGCAGGAGTTGGAGTAAGGGTAAGAGATCAGAGGGAAATGATAATGGAGAGTGAAGGTGGGGTTGGAATATCGATGGCCTTCAGCTCCAGCCTAAGAAGTCTGGATTCAGTCCTGTAGACCGCATGGAGACGATTTCTCACATTTCCTCCTTCACAAACTCTTCCAAACCAACCAAGCCAGCTGCCACTTCGGCAACTTTACTTCTAGAATCTCTGCTGCTTGCCCTCAAATATCCATTCAGTCATTCCTTCCTTCATTCCTTCATCCATTCATTAGCTTATTCACCCATTCATTCAGCAAAAACCTTGAAAAATGCTAGAAAGCCCAGAGCTCTATGCTCAGCTCCTAGGGAAGGCAAAGATACTCTGAAGGATCCAGCCCTGGCATTTGGCCCTCATTGACTCCACTGGTCTTCCCAAGGTGCTGGTTCCTTCTCTAGGTTATTAAGAGGCCTTCTCTTTAAACCATAAAACTTGTAACTTCTGCTCTGACTAAACTGGATGGATGACTTTCCCCAAACACATTGGGGCTTGCTTGCCTCTTGGCTTTTGCTCAAACAGTTCCCTCTACCCAGAATGCCTTTCCTCCTAGTCTTTACATATGGAACTATTTATCTTTTAAGCCCATCTTAAATTGGCATCTCTCTGATTTTCCCCTAGTCAGTAACAACCTTCTCCTCAGACTGTGATCACAGAGCACTTCTCTGAGGCACTTATCATATAATATTGTGAATTCAATATTTGTGCTTGTGCCTTATTCTCTACTAGACTGGAAGCTCCAGGAGGGCAGTGATGGAGGCTTATTGAAACTATGTGTCTCCCTCAGTCCTCTGCCCTAAATAATGAATATTTTATAAACATTCGTTAAAATGAAAGCCAATACTGAAATTGTGTTTTCTAAAATTGATTCCAGCACTTCCCTTCTCTGTTCCAAGGTCCCTCTCAGTTCTGAAATTCTGTGTTCTAAGGTCCTTCCTAACTCTGACATTCTATGTTCTAAGATCCCTCCTAGCACTGACATTCTATGTTCTAAGGTCCCTCTTAGCTCTGACATTCTGTGTTCTAAGGTACCTCGCAGCTCTGTCATTCTGTGTTCTAAGGTCTCTCCCAACTCTGACATTCTGGGTTCTAAGATCCCTCCCATATCACATTCTCTGTTCTAAAGCTCCCCATCCCAGCTCTGACTTTATTTCTTTTTTCTGCTCCATATCCCTGTTATATTGCTCACTAACATTAAAGAAAACAGGGTTGTCAGTAACCCCCCAAAGCCCAAGTAGATACAAACCATTGGTATAGAGGAGAAATGAGCCCTGCTGACATAACCCCTGACCTAGATCCCAGTTCTTGATTCAAAACTGTGGAGCCCCAGCTCCTCTCAGGAATAAATAAAGGCTTTCTCACCCCATACCTATTGCTCTGTTCTAAGATGGAAGCTCTTCCTCTCTGTGTCATCAAGTGCTCTCCATTGGTGTTCTTTAGCCCAGAGGTTAACTTTTTTGGTATTCTAGATTCCATTAGCAGTCAGTCTGGTGAAGCCTCTAGATTCCTTCTCAGAAGAATGTTTTCAAATGCATAAAATAAAACACACAGGATTACAAAGGAAACCAATTACACTGAAATAAGGTTATAGGAGGTGGCTAAGTTGGCAGAGTAACAGGAAGAAATAGAGAGAACTTCCCCCACAAAACTCTCCCCCAAACAGATCCAGAAAATGTGCCAGACCAAATCCTTATGGGAAATCCAAGAAAAAGTCACAGGGAATCCCCTTCATGCTTGTTCTGCAGCTCTCCATAATAACCAGCAGGTGGCAGCAATTCTGTTTCATCGCTTCTTCAATTTTTTCCCACAGGGCAGCAACTCTGGCCTGCCTAGTTCTCTGCCAACCAACCAGGTAGGGAGGGAGGGAGGAAGGAAGGAAGGAAGGAAGGAAGGAAGGAAGGAAGGAAGGAAGGAAGGAAGGAAGGAAGGAAGGAAGGAAGGAAGGAAGGAAGGAAGGAAGGAAGGAAAGAGAGAAGTAGAAAGGGAGAAAGGAATGGTTAAGCACTGGCTATTCACCAGGCACTGTGTTAAACACCGAGGATACAAATGTAATAAACAAAAGCTCTCTAGGACCTTACACTCTAATAGGGGAAGGCAACACCCCAAAAGGAATAGAAAGGTGAGGAGAGAGGAGGAAATAGATGAGCATCATGGTTTTAAAGTCCAGAAATGAAGTAGTCCAGCCTGGGCCCCTTCACAAAATAGAAGCTCCAGGAGAACCCCCCCCCCCCATAGAAAAAGAAGGGAGCACCTCAAAGAGGAATATTCCATGGTAAGCAGGCTATAAAGATGGTAGGGTTTTTCAGAATGTGGAGTCTCCAGGTGCTAAGGGAAGCTCTGGGATGAAGAAATAGCAGAAGCATGATTTTGAGGTCTAGAAGGTCAGGAACAGGGCCAGTTAGAGTCCTCCCTGCATCACAGCATCAGACAAAGGAATCCAACCTCTGAAGTTTTACCCTTGAAGTATACTCTTTGACCTCAAAGATCACTAAGGAATCAAGAAGACTCTCTCTCTCTCTCTCTCTCTCTCTCTCTCTCTCTCTCTCTCTCTCTCATCTCCCATCTCCCATCTCCCATCTCCCATCTCCCATCTCCCATCTCCCATCTCTCCCATCTCTAAAACAGACCCCAATCATTTGATGACTTTTTCTCCAGACTGAACCATACCTGGAATAGTGATGAAGCCTTTACCCTTGAGTTCCCAACATGGGGGAGGAGTGGAGCACTTCTATTCATAGTGGTCTTCATGCATCTCATAATCTTCTAGCAGTCCTACTCCATACTACATTTGTGGCATGACCATCTCTACTCCATTGCCTGGCCCTAAAATTTTATTCCTCATGTTCCCCGTTGCCATTGTGCCACTGTCCTGAATTAATGGTTGGTCCATCTCACTATGGGCATATTCTCATAATTTCAGGGTCAAGAGAGATTGCTACCATCTTGCCTTGTCTCCACTATTGCACCTCCTTGCCTCCCCCAGCCTGCCTCCTTCTGTCTCTTCCCTCTCATTTTCCTCTTAAAAATAAGGGAACCAAAGATGAACTGAATTTCTAGGGGATGGGGCACTCTTCCTCTGCCAAGTCCTAAGGATGAAGCCTATTTCTAAGCCATGCTTCAGTGTTCAAGTTTCTTTCTTCCATTGAGCCTAATATCTGTCATAGGTTCCTCCCCTGGGCTCCTTCTTTCCCCTTTCCCTCTCTCCCTCTCTTCCTCTTCCATGCTTACCTCAGGCATCAAAAGTGTTCATTAATGTTAAACTCTTCACACTCCCCAACTTGGTAATGCTCTCCTGGCTCAGTGAGGACTACCCTACTGAGAATCTAGAAGCTTGAGAAAGCACCCACATTTTTCCCTGATTGTCTCTCAGTTCCCTGACAGTCAAAGGAATCAGGTCAAACATTCGTTGCAGTTATGTACAAGGAGAGAGTTCTCAATCAAGTAAAAACTAAGTGCTTAGACATGAAATAAGAAAGTTGTGTGTGTGTGTGTGTGTGTGTGTGTTTTGCACAAACAAAATCAGTACAACTAAAATAAGAAGGAAAGTTGCTAATTGGGACAAAAAAATCTTTACATCAAATATCTCTAATATAAGTCTGATAGCCAAGATAGATAGCAAACTAACCCAAATATAAGAGTACAGGACATAACAGACAATTCTCAAAAAAATAATAATTGCACCTGGCATGTTGGCACAAGCCTGTAATCCTTGCTACTAGGGAGACTGTGGTTGACCAAGTAGATTGCTTAAACTCAAGAGTTCTGAGCTGCAGTAGGCTAAGGTGGAGGGTGGGGTGGGGTGGAGGTTGCAGTATGTCTAATGATTGGAGAACCAGTCCAGTAGGTCAACGCTCCCATACAGATCAGAGTTGGGATGGAGCCCACTAATGGCTGCTGTACTTCCTGCCTACATGAAATAGGGAGACTAAACTCAAAAAAGAATGGCAAATTATTAACAATGTGAAAAATTGTTCCAAATCACTAATAATAAAAGAAATGTAAGTCAAAACAACTCTGAAGTTTCATCTCATACCCAGCAAATTGACAAAGATAATAAAAGATGGGAATTGCCAATGTTAGAGGAGTCATAAAAAGACAAGCTAACAAACTCTTGGTAGAATTGTAGTGGTCTGACCATTCTAGAAACAATTTGGATTTATGCTAAGCGATTGGGTCCTTACTCTTTGCCCCAGAAATTTCTCTGCTAGGTACTTGGTCAAAGGGGTCAAAAATTGGGAGAAAGGTCCCATGTACACTAAAATATTTATAACACTGAGTTTTGCATTAGTGAAGAACTGGAAACAAAATAAGTGCCCATCAGAGAATAGCTAAACAAATTATGTTACATCAACATAATAGAATATTACTGGCTGTAAGAAAAGATGAATATAAAGCTACAAAGAAACATGGGAAGAATAACATGAACTGATGTGAAGTAAAGTAGAACCAAGAAAGCAATCTACACAATGACTGCAGCAATGTAAGTAAAATACAAAAAAAAAAAAATGAAACTGAAGACTATGTAATTATAATAACCAAGCTTGGCCCTAAAGAAAAGAAGAAAATGCATTTGCCTCCCTTCCTTAGAGAGCCAGGAGACTATGAGTATGAAGCATTACATACACTGTCAGATTTAGTTGAGATGCTAGTTGGTTTTGCCAAAATGTTTGTTCCTTCTTTCATTTTTATTCTTTGCCTCTAGGGACAACTCTCCCATGAAAGATAGGGGTGAAGTTGGGGTGGAGGGAGGTGATACATTCAGAAATGAAGTTGACATAAAAACAAAAGATACATTTTTTCTTTTGAATTTATTTATTTGTTACATTTAAATATCCAGTTAACTCTCTTGTTCCCTTATCTCTCCCCATTATAGAAGGTATCATTTGACAAAATGATATAATTATATATAAAACTTTCTTACTTATTTCTGTTTATCAGCTCTTTCTCTGGAGGTGTACATATACAAGTCATTCTTTTTTTATTTTTATTTTTTTATTTTTTAAACCCTTAACTTCTGTGTATTGACTTATAGGTGGAAGAGTAGTAAGGGTAGGCAATGGGGGTCAAGTGACTTGCCCAGGGTCACACAGCTGGGAAGTGTCTGAGGCCGGATTTGAACCTAGGACCTCCCGTCTCTAGGCCTGGCTCTCAATCCACTGAGCTACCCAGCTGCCCCCACAAGTCATTCTTTAATCAATATTTCTGTTGCTATATATAATGTTCTCTTGGTTCTGTTCACTTTGCTCTTTATAATTTCATATGGGTCTTTCTATGTTTTTCCAAAATTGACCTGTCATTTCATATGGCACAGTAATATTCCATCACAATCATATGCCACAACTTGTTTAACCATTCCTCAGTTGATGGGCATCCCCTCGATTTCCAGTTCTTTGCCACCACAAAAAGAGCTGCTAGAAATATTTTAGAACACAGAATTTCTTTTCCATTTTCCTTGATCACCTTGGGAAATAAACCTAATAGTGGTAATTACTAAGTCAAACGCTATACACAGTTTTATAACTCTTTGGGCATAAATCCAGATTGTTCTCAAAAACAGGTGGATCTCTTCATAGTTACATCATCGGTATATTAGTGTCCCCATTTTCCCATATTCTTCCAACATCTGTCATTTTCCCTTTATCGTTTTAGCCAATCTGATAGGTATGAGGTGATATCTCAGAATTGTTTTGATTTTCATTTCTTTAATCAATAATGACAGAGTATTTTTTCAGTTATATATACATATATATATCTTTGATTCTTAATCCAAAACTGTCCATATTTTTGACCATTTATCAAATTATATAATTGACATGATCAAAAGATATACATTTTAAAATTGTGTTTAAAGTTCCTATAAGTTATGAGATTGATAAACCATTAGTTAATCTGATACTACCAATGAAGATGAAATTTAAAAAATTAAGAGTTATGAAAAACATTTTTCATTTATTCTTTTATATAAATTTTAACACTATGGAGTAGCTTATTATAGGATTCTCTATCAGAATGAATCATCTCTTACCCTATTGCTTTCTCTGAAGTTTTCTGAGTGCAGGCATTGGGCCCCCACATACCTGCTTAAAACTAGCAGTACAGGGGGCAGCTGGGTAGCTCAGTGTATTGAGAGGCAGGCCTAGAGATGGGAGTTTCTAGGTTCAAATATGACCTCAGACACTTCCCAGCTGTGTGACCCTGGGCAAGTCACTTGATCCCCATTGCCTACCTTTACCACTCTTCTGCCTTGGAGCCAATACACAATATTGACTCCAAGACAGAAGGTAAGGGTTTAAAAAAAAAAAACCTAGCAGTCCAAGTTAAGCCTGAGCAGACATATAATCCACACATGGTTTCTAATGGGACAACAATGGTTTAGAGAACACAAATATTCTATAAAGGTCTTACTTTAATACTCATCATACTATGGACATAAACTTGCACTCTTGAGGGGTCGTGGCATTGGAACGAAAGTTCCACTGGTTAAGAACAAATTGGAAAGATGTGGTTTTGGAAAGAGTATGGTCCTGGCAACAGACTGTGTCTGCTGCCTAAGGAACAATCTAACTAAATATGGTTCTGGTAATGTATGTTATCTGAGAACCAGACTGTTTAAGTTGATCAAATTAAATGTTGATAGGAACATGGAGAAACATGCCTAATATTATATTGCTAGAGCAACTTTGAATTTTTTTTTTTAGAAAATAAGATGGAAATATACATTAAGTGCTGTAAAATGGTTCATACTGTAACACAGGGATCCCATTATTGAGTGGGTAAAAAGCTGAGTATGTATGAAAATATTTGTGGAAGCTTTGTTTGTAATGACAAAATAATTGGAAATAACACAAATGCAATGGTTGGAGGAAATGATTGAATAGATTGTGATCTGAATGGAACAGATTGTATTATGTTATTAGAAATGATAAGTATTAGAAATATAAAGAAAATAAAGGAATTATATGAAGAGATGAAAAGAGAATAAGAATACATACTATGATCACATTTTTAAAAATAATAGCCACAAAATCAAGAGAAAAAAGTAAAGTAAAACAGACTCAAAGGGCACTCAAAAGCAGAGAATGTTTATATTAGCACATATACATAATTCAAAGTTTTAAACAGATGGTGAGCAATATGGAGTTTATAGTTTTGTACGATTTCATTTTGCATTTGTTTATTTAAATGTTTTTGTTATTTTGATGGTCACTAAGTATATGATACAATAAAAAAATAATTTAAAATAACAATAAAAAGTTCCATAAATTTCTCTGGAGATAACCAAAGAGTTATTTGATTGCCCTAAACTGTTTATCGCCAAATCAGAGAATAGACAGAAGATAAAAGGAACAGAAAGGGAGGGTGGAGAAGGGAACAATATAAGACATACATATAACATATACCCAAAAGCCACAGATCTTCTAGGTCTTATGAACTTCTAACTTGAATTGGCCCTTTTGCCCAAACCAAGAATTCTAGACACAGTTTGGTACCAGGTCTTAACAGTAGCCCATTCTCCATATGCTCTTATTTGCAACACAGTCAAATTTTTCTGTATCCTATTGAGGTCTGAACTAACTTTTCAGAGAGACTTAGACTTGGGCTCTCTGCGGAAAATTAAGCCCAGACAGAGATAGCCAGCACTTCAAGGTCACATTGTAAGCCTGGGGCCCAGAACATACTGGTTATTAGTATCCCAGTCTCACTCAGGTAGACTCCTAGGAGCTGTAAGATGAGCTACCCACTGGGAAACATCTAGAAGCTAAACTGGCTGGCCCTTTCCGATTATGCTTGCATCTAACTGAGGTTGTCCTGGCTTCCCCAGGTTGAAAATTGTATTCATGCTTCTGTCTCAGAGGTTTACTAGTGAGCAAATGGTATTATGTTCAGAGGCCCCCATGATGAGGTCTATTTGTTTTCTTCAACCTATAAATATAACTTTTTTCTTCTCTAAGTTTTGTGAACTGTGTGTTTGCACAAGGAGTTGGTGGTGTTGTATAGCAAGGTTCCCAGAAAATCTGGGTGGGAGTGATGAGCAAAAGCAGAGAAAAATCCCCCAAAGTGTACCCAGGCCCTTCTTGTCATGTGATAGCCTCTGACACAAGAGTAACACCCATATACATGCACACACAGATTTACAAACATTCAAAAGTACACAGATGAACAGATGCACAATTAAACAAAAAATGTATTACCATTCCATTGGCTGTTAGGTGTACAGAATTCTTAAGAAATATATTGTTTAAAAAAAATCTTACCTTCCATCATAGAATCAACACTATGTATTGGTTCCAAAGCAGAAGAGCAGTAAGGGCTAGGCAATGGGAGTTCAGTGACTTTCTAGGGTCACACATCTAGGAAGTATCTGAGGTCAAATTTGAACCCAGGACCTCCCATCTCTAGGCATAGTTCTCAATCCACTGAGCCACACAGCTGCCTCCCCCCATAAACATTTTAAATTCAATATGTCCCAAAATGAACTTATATTTTCTCCAAAATCTTCTTTTCTTCCTAACTTCCTCAATACAGTTAAGGGTATCACCATCCTCCCAGACACTAAAGCTTGTAGCCTTAGTGTCATCCTTGAAACCTCACTCTCTCATCTCCCACATTCCATCTGATGCCAATGACTATTGATTTAACCTTTATAATACCTCTTGAATATATACCCTACCTTCTTTCCTCTGACTCTACTATCACTGGTGTGGGCTCATCATTTCATACCTGTACAACTGGTTTTAAAAAAAATCTTAAGCTTTTACCTTCCATCTTGGGTTCAATACTAAGTATTAGTTCTAAGGCAGAAGAATGGTAAGGGCTAGGCATTTGGAGTTAAGTGTTCAGGGTCACACAGCCAGGAAGTATCTGAGGTCAGAATTGAACCTAAGACTTCTCATCTCTTAACCTGGCTCTCAATCCACTGACCTACCTAACTGCCCCTATACCTGAACTATTGTAATGGCCTGCTGCTTGGTCTCTCTACCTCGTCTATCTCCACTCCAGTCCATCCTCCATTCAGCTGTCAAATTAAACTTCCTAGAATACAGGTTGACTGTCACCTCTTCACCCACTCACTAAACTCCAGTAGAGCACCCCATCATCTCCAGCATCAAATATAAAATCCTCTATTGGGTGTTCGAAGCCCTTCATAACCTGCCTCTCTCCCACAGCTCTCCAGTTTTCTTACACTTTATCCCAGCCATGTACTCTGAGATCCAGTGACACTAGCCTCCCTACTGCTCCTTGTACATGAACGAGCATCTCCCAGCTCCAGGCATTTCTGCTGGCTGTCCCTCAGGCTCAGAACACTCTGCCTCATCATCTCAGCCTCCTGGCTTCCCTGACTTCTTTCAAGTCCCAGATAAAATCTCACCTTCTACAGAAAACCTCTTCTTCCCCCCTTAATTTTCATTCTTTCTCCCTGCAGATTATCTCCAATTTCTCCTTTATGTGGCTTGTTTATACATTGTTTTCTCCATCACTAAATTGGGAACAGAGACGGGCTTTGGTTTCTTTGCATCCTCAGTGCTTAGCACAGTGCATTGTGGATGCTTAATAAATGCTGGTTGGCTGATATCACCCTGTGAGGCCACACACTAGCCTCCTCCATTTTTCTCAGGGTCCTGACTATTACTTAGCCCTGAATCCTGGGTAGCAAAAAAGGGAGATTCTGGGGATCCACAGTATCAACCACTAGAGGTGATTGTCCAAATCCAACCCTGGAGGTGCCCCACCCTGATTATTAACCTCACTTACTCCAAGTGCCACTTAAGCCCAAGATCTTCTCCTCTAAGCAGGGTCATGGGGTCATAGACCTAAGAGAGAGACAAGGGTTCTTACCTAGGAAGCTGCCCTTGACTCTGAGAACAAAAAAAAACCATCCCTACAAGTAACTTACAGTGTGATTTTGAGTGAGTCATGGATTTTAGATTTAGAACATAAAGGGCCCTTTAAGGCATAGAGACCAGCTTCCTTATTTTCCTGATGAGAGAACTGAGGTTTCAGAAAAGTTGTGACTTGGCCAGGTTCATGTAGCTAGTAAGTTTCTGAGGCAGGATTTGAACCCAGGTCTTCCTGACTCTAAGGTCAGCACTTTAGCCATTATGTCATACTGCACATTTATCCTCTCTGGACCTCAGATTCTTCCACTGTAAAGTAGAGATAACTCCCTCTTCTTAGAGGGTTGAGAGAAGGATTGAACTGTAAAGCCCTATATTAATGCTACAGTGTGGTTATTATAGAGAGAGCCTGCCACTAATTACTAACTGGTGGCCATAGGCAAATCATCTCCCTTCTTGGGCCTCAGTTTCCTTGTCTGTAAAATGAGACAGTTGAGCTAGGTGATCTCCAGACCTATGTTGTATGAAGATGATTTTAATCTCAGCCCCAGGAGTCTAGAAGTCACCCAAATCGTGGAATGGCACCACCATGGGAGAAGATTCTAGTTCTAAGAGACTAGAGATGAGGGTGCATCTGTTAGCCTGTCAACCTTTTCTAGGTCTCCTGGAGAATTTAGACTTGAGGGGAAAACATGGCCCTATCTTCAAGGCATGTCAGTATAAAGTGAGAGATATGGTCCCTGTCCTCAGGAAGCCCTTGGTCTGAGAGATCCAAATACTCCCAATGGCAGAGAGTAATAACAATAATAACTCAAACCATAGAATCTCAGTTGGAAGGACCTCAGAAGTCATCTTTTACATGTAGTAATTGACTGGGAGTACCGTTCCGTCCTGCTGCCCTCTGCTGACGGAATCCAGAAGAACCGCTGCATCTGGGGAGCCTGGGAGGGATTCTGGCACCCAGGCAATCATTCTTTTTAGGATCACAGGGTTAGAGTGGCAGAAACCTCAAAGGCCTTTGATGGCAACTGCTAATTTTACAGATGAGGAAACTGAGGCCCAGAGAGGCAGAATTTGAATCTATTCTCCATTCCTAAACCCAGCGTTTTCATCCCTAATCTCATTCTCTGTGGTCAGGAGTAAATAGATGGAAATGGAACAAGTCCTAGTCTTGGAGCCCAGAGAGTGTGGATTAGGAATTCCTACGGCTGCACTTCTGCCAAGCAGTCTTCCAATCTCCATTTGAACACTTTAGGGGAAGAGAGTTCAGCTTTCAAAACGGCCTTTTGAATTGGAAATCCCAATTCAAATGAATAAACATTTTATTAAGAAACTACTTTGGGTATCAAAAGAATTGCAAACTAATAACAATCACATAATAAAATTCTCCAAATCACTACTAAGAAGAGAAATGCACATTGAAACAACCCCAAGGTTTTGCCTCAGTTGATCAAAGGTGATAAAAATGGGAATAGTTCATTGAGAACTGGCTATGGAAAAACTAGCACACTAATGCAGTGATGGTGAATAACTGGACTTAGCATTCTGGACAGCAATTTGAAATTAAGGAAAGAAAGTGACAAAAAAGCGCTTCTCCTTTGCCCAGGATTCCGCTTCTAGGCATATACCCAAAGGAGGCCAATGACAAAATGTTATCCTGGATACATAGCAAAGCATTTTGGGAAGTCTTTCTTTCCCTTGGAGGAATCATTGCCACATTTGCCTGGGGGTATGGGATCATGCCAGATGAATTGCTGCCTTACACATACAGTGGAGTTGGCTCCAAGCTGGGGTAAGGTGGCTCAGCTTTGGGGTCAATTCCCTCCTGGGCTCAATCAAGCTATCTCTTTACCAGACTTAGCTGGTGCTCGTACCAGCTAGAGTTTGGTCTCGCTATGGACTCCAGGTGCAGAGGAGATTTCTGGTGGTTCTTCCAATCTTTCAAAGATCCCAACATTGTAACTTGGCAAATTCCATCTCCCAATATTCATTCACGAGAAGAGTTTTGAAGAATACTGAGTAGGCTCTTTATAACCCCGCATACTCTAGAGTAATCCTTCTCCTTCCACTGATCCTCAATAGCCAGTCCCTCCATTATACTCCCATGGCTCCAGGAAAGAGTATGACAATAAACTACCCTTTGACTCCACTTGCAACTCAAAATTCCAGCAATCTCCAGAGCAAAACAAAATTCTTTCCTTGAATACCACTCCCCTAATATGTCTTGTCTCCCATTAGATTATTGATGCTGTTTGTCCTTTCTTTTCAAAGAGGAACAATGATATTGTGAGGTAGTGTCTTGACTTTGGGTATGAATTGGATTCAAGTGAGGCAGAGTTGCACAGTCATCAGTCTCATTCTTTCTTCCAAAGTCATTAAAGTTCAGTGGCAAGACAAAAGCCAGGATGACTGGTGATGGCCCCGTAATGCAGTCGATAACCTCGGTTTCTTCAGTGTTTGACCGAGCTTAGTTGCTTTCATCACTGTTGGAACAAATTGTTCTCTCCTACCATTCCAACAGGGGAAATTTTCACATGCTTGGGTAAACATCCTCCTACTTTACAGATGGGCTTGTGGCCTATTTGGTTATCCCCAAACTGGTTTAACCCATCTACCAAAATGGTTTTACCAGGGTAATAATGCTGCATCTTCTTGGAGCCCCAGGTGAGAACTGAGTGAAAGACAGACACCAAAGGTGGATGATCAGCCCTGAAAAGAGCTTGGCAATATAAAACTGTGCATACCACTTTGATCTGGTAATACCACTATTAAGTCTATATCCCAAAGAGATAATTAAAAAAGGGAAAGGACCTACAAAAATATCGATAGTGGCTTTTTTTGTGGCAACAAATAATTGGGAATTGAGGGGATGTCCATCAGTTGGGGAATGGCTGAACAAATTGTGGTAAATGTTAGTGATGGAATTCTATTGTGCTATAAGAAATGATAAGCAAGATGATTTCAGAAAAAAAAAACTGGAAAATCTTCAGGAACTGATGCAGAGCAAAATAAGCAGAACTGGGAGAACACTGTACACAATAACAACAATATTGGACAATGCTTATCTGTGAAAACTTGGCTACCCTCCGCAATGTGATGATCTGGGACAATCCTGAAAGACTTATGGTGCGGAATGCTAGTCACCTCCAGAGAAAGAACTGCTGGAATTGTCTTTCACCACCAGTGTATTTACAGCTTTATTTGGGGTTTTTGGTTATGTATGAGTTTGCTTTTACAAAAGTGACCAATATGGAAGTGTGTTTTGCATGACAATAAAATAAAATAAAAAAGAGCTTGGCAAACCTTCACCTTAGAGATGCTCATCCTCTTTGAACACATGTATTATTAGAACATAAGTGCCTAAGAGCTAGCACTTCCTCATTTTTATATTTGCATCCTCAGCCCCTAAAAGTGTGCCTAACCCACAAGCATCTAATAAATGCCTGCATAGTTGTATACTTCTGTGTAGTCTACCCCATTAAACCAAAGTCACATGACTAAGACTCTCTCAGATATAGCAAGTCCAAGAAGCAGGCAAGGTGCTTGCTTTCTCTGGGTGAAAGCACTCAAACTTGTTTCTGATCTGGTAAATCCACAAATTCATATACCCTTGGCTCTGAATCCAACATGTTTTCTATTACACCAGACTGTCTTTACATGAAACACAATAGAAACCAGGATAGTTACAAGAAGCACCTAATGAAAGGGGGCAGACTCTAAAGGCTAAATGACCTGAAAAAGAAAGAGCTTAATGAGATGATCAAGGAAGGATTCCTGGAGAAGCTGAGAGTCTGAGAAGGACCTTAAAGTACAAGAAAGACCCTATAGTCTAATAAGGGAGATGAGACAGTTACTCTCACTTATAATAGCATATAGAATCTAATTTAAACTCTTTATACCTCCCAGTACCAACCCTAGAGTTCTCCTGACTTCTAATCTCTCCCTTCTCCCAGCCATCAGTAACATAGATGCCAAAATGATCTTCTTATAGACTGACTAGGTACTCCCCTACTCAAAAATCCTGAATGGCTCCCTACTGTCTCTGGGATCAAATATAAACTCCTCTGTTTAACTTTTAAAGTCATTTACCATCTGGCTCTTACTCAACTTTCCAGATACATCATATGGCACTCTCCCCTACACTTTCCCTTTAAGCTAAACTGACCTTCTTACTGTTCCCTACACAGGAAATTCCATCTCCTGTTTCCAGGCCTTTGCATAGGCTGTCCCAGATGCTAGGAATGCACTCTCTTTTCACTCCCAATTCTTTGAATCTCAGACTTCTTTCAGGACTCAGCCAAGGTGCTGCCTTCTACATTAGATCTTTCCTGACTCCCTCCAAATAGCACACAAGCACACACACATATATAGTGACTATTTTTTGTTTTATATGTTTTTCATACTTACTTAATTTTTGTCCAAGTTGTAGAATATGAATTCCCCAAGGGCAGACAGCTACTCCCTTCCTTCCTTCTTCTTTCTTTCCCTCCTTCCTTCCTAGAAGGGATTACATGATTTAGAACTGAGAAAACGACAGGATCATAGAGCTGAAGTTGAAAGGGACCTCAGAAGTTCTCTGCTCCAGTCTGTTCATTTTACAGATAAGAAAACTTAGGTTAATACAGGTTAAATGATTTTCCCAAATTTACTTGGGAGTAAATGACAAAACCAGGATTAAAATCTGTTATTCACCTTGGAATCCAGAACTCTTTCCAATCCACATCCCTACTGATTTTATAGAGGGGGAAACTGAATCTGAGATAGGAACATGGATTTATTCTTCTTCTCATTCAAGGATTGAAGAAACTTATGACTCCATTTCCAGTTCCTCCACTGATCCTCTCCAGCACCAGTGGGGTTAAAACCCTCATGAATGCCTCCTGTAAGAAGCTTTCCCTTAACTAAGGACATTAACTTAAGAGTTTTTTGTTTGTTTGTTTGTTTTTCATTTTCTTTACTCAGGAAGGGTGCTCTTGATTGTCTAAAGGATTTTGCCTTGGGGTAAAATGAGACCCGAGGAGATATAGCCAGTCAGTAGCAAAACAAGTCCTGGTCTCCCAGACTTCAGAACTATTCACTCATGGTGCCCAGTTTAATTTAGTGACGAGAATATTATTGATCGAGCTTTGCAGTTAGTTTGAAATCCAACCTTAGATGTTTTCTAGTTGTGCGACTCCCAAGAAAGTCACTTAACCTCTCTGGGCCTCAGTTTCCTCATCTGTAAAATTAGGGGGTCACATCTGTTGGCCTTTGAGGTTTCATTCAGCGCCAAGAGTCAGCCAGAATCTCTGCTCGGTTCCCCAAATACAGAATGATACTAACGGATTCAGTCAGCAGAGGGCAGCGCAGCCCCAGGAGCAACAAGAGGGGACGCGACGAGGAAGAAAAGAAAAAATGAGTCGAGGGGAGAAGAGGGGGAGGGAAGATCATAGACTTTCTAAGTGGAAGGGACTTTATAGTTTATCTAGTTCTATCCTCGTTTTTTCAGGTCAGGAAAAGCATTTCCTAAGGTCAAGGGGCAAAGAAGAGAAGAGAAAGGGGGGGTCAAGGAGGGGGGAAAGTTGAAGAGGATAGGAACGGCGAAGAATGGAGGCGAGAAAAGTTGGAGAGGAGAGAAAGGAGAGAAAAAGGAGAGAGGGAACAAGAAGAAGAAAAGAGGAGGGAGGCAGGAGAAAAGGGAAAGAAGGGGCGAGAGAAAGAGAAGAGCGTATAGGAGAAGGGAGGGAGGCAGGGAGGAGGAGGGAAGGGTAGAGGGAAGAGGGAGATGGGAGCTGGGAGGTTCTTCTTGGCTGCTTCGCCTCTTTGCATCTCCCAGTCCAACCTAGAGAGTTCCAGCCCAAGAGGAGAGGGAAGAAGAGGGGAGGGGCGGGGCTGCGGTGCCACCCCAACCCCGCCCCACCCCAGCCTGGGCACTGGGGAGGTGTGGGGGCGGGGCTAGAGAAGCTAGGTCAGCCCTACTCCCCCACCCCCAACTCTCCAGCCTCCAGGTCTGGGACCGCCCCTCCTCTCCCCCCACCCCGCCCCCCTGCTCTCCTAAGTCCAGTGCATTCAGTCACTGGGGGGTTCCAGTCCAGCCCGAGCGCCTAGAGTAGAGCAGGCCCCCACCTCGCATAAGCCCCGCCCCCTCCCCAGCCCATTCCCTCCCCCTCGGCCTACCCCTTCCCTCTTTCCCTCCCTCCCACCCTCCTCCCGGCAAAGTTTATTTGCAGGCAACAAAAGAGAGAGGGAGAGAAGGAGGAGGAGGGACCAAGCAAGCGGGGGAAACGGCGAGAGA
>NC_058132.1:93926498-93973284 GCF_016433145.1 Gracilinanus agilis
GCCTCTTTGCATCTCCCAGTCCAACCTAGAGAGTTCCAGCCCAAGAGGAGAGGGAAGAAGAGGGGAGGGGCGGGGCTGCGGTGCCACCCCAACCCCGCCCCACCCCAGCCTGGGCACTGGGGAGGTGTGGGGGCGGGGCTAGAGAAGCTAGGTCAGCCCTACTCCCCCACCCCCAACTCTCCAGCCTCCAGGTCTGGGACCGCCCCTCCTCTCCCCCCACCCCGCCCCCCTGCTCTCCTAAGTCCAGTGCATTCAGTCACTGGGGGGTTCCAGTCCAGCCCGAGCGCCTAGAGTAGAGCAGGCCCCCACCTCGCATAAGCCCCGCCCCCTCCCCAGCCCATTCCCTCCCCCTCGGCCTACCCCTTCCCTCTTTCCCTCCCTCCCACCCTCCTCCCGGCAAAGTTTATTTGCAGGCAACAAAAGAGAGAGGGAGAGAAGGAGGAGGAGGGACCAAGCAAGCGGGGGAAACGGCGAGAGAAGGGGGGAAGCCAGAGGAAAAGGATTCTCCCAAGAAGCTCCCTTCCCGCAGGCCCCCCCTAGGCGGATCGCTGTCGGGGGGCGGGGGCAGCCCGGGGCCCCTGCCCTCGCCCCCGGGCCGCGATGCCCCCGGGCCGGGCAAAGGTGGAGACTGAGGCTGAGGCTGTGGACCCGGGCTGGGGCTGGAGCTGGGGCTGGGGCTGAGACTGAAGCGCGTCGGGGCCCGGCCGGGACTATGGAGCTTCCACCGCCGCAGCCCTCCGGGCTGCAAGCGGACGCGAAAACTTGAGCCGGGGAAAAGTTAGTTGCTCTCTAGCTCGCTCGCTAGCTCTCAGGAGAGGCTTGGGCTGGAGGAGAGAGTTTGGGCCGCGGGAGCTCCCCGCGTCCCCCCTTGTCCCTCCTCCCAGCTCTCGTCTCTCCTTCCCTCTCTCCCAAGTTCCTCCCTCCTCTCTCCCCTGCTCCTTCTCTCCCTCCTTCGCAGTTCCCCTCCCTCCCTTCCTACTCCCTTCATCCCATCCTTCTCTCCTTAGCTCTGTGCACCCTCTAATACATTCGTACCAGTTTTCCTCCAATTTTTCCCATCCATTCCCCCTTCAGCCATCTTCCATATCGCCCCCTTCCACCCCCCAGCTCTTTTCCATCCTCTCCAGCCTTCACCCATCCCCTCAGCTCTCATCCATACTCCTCCCTCCCAATTCCCTCTCTCATTCATCCCTCCCCATCCAAGTTCTCATCCTTCCCATCTCCACCCTCAGCTGCGGAGCCTTCCTCCCTTCCCAGAGTAGTACATGGACCCGCTCCTGCGGGGACTCCGAACCCCTTAAGGCTGTAATTGGGGGACCAGACTGGAGTTGGCCTCCTGCGGAGGGGGGAAGAGGGCTGCAATGACTCTCTGAGTCGTCTGCCCGCCCCCTCCCCCCAGAGGACCACCATCACCACCACCTCCCTTCCGAGAAGAGCCAAGAAGCCCCAACCCTTACCCTCAGCCCAGTCTCCCTCCGTACCCTCCCAGGCTGAGCCATGACCGACGGGCCGCCCCCGCCCCCGCTCTACCGGAGCATCTCTTTCAAACGATTGGAGCGCTGGAGCGGCGGGCCAGGCTCCGACCGGGCGGACTGCGTGGAGGAGATAACCTCCTCGTCCCCCGGGCTCCGGCGGCGGGCGCCTGGCACCGCCACCTTGGCGGCCTCCCGACGGGTATCCAAACTGGCGTCGGGAAGCTCGGGGGCTGCGGCGACAACCTCTCCACGGCCTCTGCGCAGCCTCTCGCCATCCGTCCGCCAGTTGTCCCAGCGCTTCGACTGCGCTGGCCGAGGGTCCCGGAGCAGGAGTCGGAGTCAGAGCCAGATCCCGGGAACGGACTCCCCCAGTGAGGAAGAGGCCCACTGGATGCGGGGCCGGGAGGGGGCGCCGTCGGAGCTCCGCAGGGGTCAGCTTGCAGCAGAAGAAGGAGCCGGAGCTGGAGTCGGAATCGGAATCGGTGGGGGCGGGCCCGGGTCGGAGCCCTCAGGCCACTGGCCCAGCGTCACGGAGATGAGCAAACTCTTCGGAGGCCAGAACTACAGACGGCCTAGCCCTGATGGACTATGGGGGTCATCCAGCCCGGCTTCTGCTTCACCAACCCGAGACGATGGGGCTCAGAGCCCGGAGGAGCCCCCTAGTCGTCAGCAGCCTCCGCCTCCTCCCCCCAGGACCTGTTTCCCCCTCTCTGGCCTTCGGTCCCCCCTGCCCCGGGCCCAGGCCGAGGGGAGGAGGCAGCAGCAGGCGGATAGTTCACATTCTTGGCATAGTTACTGCCAACCACACGCCGGCCCCCAGGCCTCTGTCTGCTCCTCCTCCTCCTCTCCTGCCACTGCCTTCTATCCTGTCAGCCAGAGCCTGAGCAGAGGAGAGAGCTCCAGCGAGGAGGAAGAGCAGTCCGGGGGCCCAGGGATCTCTGCTGCCCCCAGCCTAGGGGCCCAGCCCTCCGGAGGTTCTGGCAGTGAAGGGGACCAGTTGAAGGAAGAAGGTAAACTCCAGGCTTCCTCTTGCAGGAAAGAGGCCTCTGCAGGGGGGTGGGATCTGGACAATGATGGGTTAAAACCAGGCAGGATGGACTCTTCTGAGCAGACCCCTGAAGGTCAGGGCCTGGACCCCCAGAGGCCCGGATGTGTATCAGAGGGCCCCCAGGCTTCCCGAGGGTCACAGGAAGGCCTTAGGCAGCTCACCAGGGGTCTGCCAGACAGTTTTGGGAGCACCTTCCCCATGGTCTCCCGGGTGGCCAAGGTGAGCTTCCCACCCTATGTGGCCAGTCTTGGGCGCCACTCTAGTACAGAAAAACTGAAAGAGGAGGATCTTTGGACTGGAAGAGGAAGCTGGGGCTTATATAGATCACCCAGCTTTGGTACAGGGGATGGTTTCCTCCGACCTCAGACCCATGCACGGTCAAAGCCTCTGGTGTGCATGGGCAAAGGGCAGAGAGACAGCCCCACTGAGGCTCTGGAATCCAGCTACAAAGCCATGGAGCTGGAGAAAAGCCGGCAGCGAAAGTCTCTGTCAAACCCTGACATTGCCAGTGAGACACTGACTCTGCTAAGTTTTCTCCGTTCTGACCTTTCTGAGCTGAAGGTTCGTCGGAGTGGCCGGCGACCTGGGGACCACGATGGAGCACCACAAAGCTGCAGTGATGCCTCTGAGGACAATGAGCTGACAGGGCAACGGGGACCCCTGCTTGTCCCGGCCAGGCAGGTTCTGGGCACTCGACCAACCCTCAAAGACCTCACAGCCACATTGCGCCGGGCCAAATCATTCTCCTGCTCAGAAACACCCACCCCTCGAAGGCTCTCCCGGACAGGGGCACTGAAGCCCAGCTCCTCAGAACTGCTCCTTGCAAGGCGGAGGGCTGAGGAAGAGGATGAAGAGGATGGGCTCCCTGAAGTTGTGCAGGACCAATATGTGCAGGAAGCCAGGCAAGTATTTGAGAAGATCAGTCAAATGGGGGCCCAGCGGGATGATGGAGGATCCCCTCCTGCCCTGCATCTGCCCACAAGCTCCCCATGCCGGAGATCCCTGGAAGAACTATCAGGCCATGAGTCCAGTCTGACAGATGAGGGCATTGTGACGGAACCTGAACCAGCTAGTATTGCCTACAGGGGCCTAGGGCCTCTGTCAGAATGGAAGTCTGGTGAGTTCCCCCTCTCTTCATCTAGGATGAATCCCAGTGGCCCTCCAGCAGAGGGAGGCCGAGTCCCCCCCACTGGGCCCCTGGATGCCCCAGGAACCCCAGGTGCCCTTCGTAGGCGTCGAAAAGGCCCCCCTGTAGGCCTTGGTGGAACAGACCTCAGCAATGGGGAGGCTGGGGAGGCCTATCGTTCCCTGAGTGACCCGATGCCTCATCACCGGCGGCCTACCCCATTTGAGGAGTCCTCAGGTTTCTCTGTAGACAGTAACTTGCTGGGCTCCCTGGGCCCAAAGGCTGGGCTCCCCACAGCATCAGCTGTGGCCTTGGTGGATTGTGGAGTTGGCGGAGCCAGTGACTCCTCTATTGGCAGTGATGGCGGAAAGGACTTTCAGGCAGTGATCCAGAGTGTGGTCCACCAGCCAGGTGCCCTGGGCCGGGCAGTGGATGAACGAGCCCATGGCAGAGCAGCCAAGAAGAAGTCATTGAGCGACCCCAGCCGGCGTGGGGATCAAGCTGGCCCTGGGTTTGAAGGCCCTGGTGGGGAGCCCATACTAGAGGCAGCCCTCCCCCCCGCCAGCAGTGAGCCCATCCTGCTGGAACATCCGTCAGGTGAACCAGGAAAGACCAGGGCTCAGTCTGAGAGAGTTCTACCCAAAGCCTTGCCAACCACTACCCCCCTGGATTTCCGCCTCGACCCCAAGCTAGCTGATGTGCTGTCCCCACGGCTTGCCCGCCGGGGCTCCAAGAAAAGACCAGCCCGGAGCAGTCACCAGGAGTTCCGAAAAGAGGACGACTCGGCCACATTGGGGAGGGCTCAATCTGGCTCCCGCCATGTTCGGCATGCCAGTGAACCAGCTGCCTTCATCCCCATTGAGGCCCCTGAACCAAAAGCCACAGGCACCGGGCCATCAGGATCCACAAATAAGGTCTATCCAGCCCTCCATGTGCCCTCCCTGGAGGACGTTACTAAGCAGTACATGCTGACCCTCCACTCCAGTGAGTCCCATGCTCCTGGGCCCACAGATGTGTCCCAGTCCACTCCAGCCACACCAACCTCCACTGAAGCCAAACCACTGGAAGTGGCCCGGCCCCCAGAAGACCCCATCGCCACTGAAAGGAGACAGAGCCAGAGTAAACCGCAAGTGGTAAGTGTTGAGGGAGGTTGGGGTGCCAGGGTCACAGGGGAGCGGTAATGGCAGGGAGGAGGCATTGAGCCCAAACCCCAGGGATTCAAATGCCATTTGGTTCATATGCTTGTACGTAACCAGTAACAGGTGCTAATCACAAAGGATTCTTATCCATTCATAAAGGAATACTATCTATTATAAGGGAATATGAACTCGCCAATGTTCCTTGTGTATTATCAAATGAGTTGTTTCCTCAGTAAGGACTGTCCATTCACAACGCTTTCTCCTTTCCTCTCAAAGAATTCATGTGTTCTTGCAGCTGGAGTCCCTTTTCCAATTTACCTGGAAGAGGTCCATTGCTCAGACCTTATCACCGAGTCCTAACATACATACGCCGTCACATCCCTTTACCTCCCTTCTCTGAGGCAGAAGGTTTAACTGGCTTGGGCCGCATAAGGCCCCAAGGACTCTCCTACCCAAGTTTTCTGAGCAGGAACCCTCAGCCTTTAGGGTCTCTTTCTTCCCATGCCTCTAGTGTAGCCCAGACTTTCTTCCCACCATGTTTTTAAGGGAAGAAGTAGGTGCTAACTGTCTTTTGGCTGGAGAGAGGCAGAAGACAAGAAGTTAGGGTGGGAAGTAGGGACTTCTTGGAGGAGGCAGTGTTTTGGGGGCCAGAAGAAGAAGGGGACCAAGTGTCTATTGGGGGAAGTTTGGCCTGGGACCCACATGAACTGCCTAGGCAGGGTCAGCAGATGTGCTGTGGGATTCTTCTTTCTGTCTGACCCTCTCCCTCCAGGTCCCATTTCTTTTTTCTTCTTCCCATTCCCTCTCCCCTTGACTGCCTTTGCCCAGACCTGGGTAGCCATGAGAGCAAAGGACTGGAAATCACTTCTCTCCACATTTTGCATTGTTTTCGCCTCTGAACCTTGGCCTCGCTGGCTACTGAGCCTATGGGAATTGTCTTGGGGAACTGAGTTCAGAGTCTGATGATCTCAATGGAAATGCCAGCTCTATTAGTCAAACCAACTGTTCTCTTTTAACTCAGCTTCTTTACGAGGAGGATCTTCAACTAGGAGGTGGCATTCTTATGCTGGGGTCCTTGATCTGGGAACTTTAATATTTTGATGACTGTTATTTCAATATAATTGGTTACCTTTATCATCCTAGGTATTTTATTTGATGCATTTAAAAATAAGATTCTGAGAAGGGGGTCTATAGATTTTTCCCAGATTGGACAAAAGAGGTCTAGGGTCACCAAAAAAGTTCAGAAACCCAATACTAGGGGCAGCTAGGTGGCTCTGTGGTTAGAAAACCAGGTCTAGAGATGGGAGGTCCTGGGTTCAACTCTGGTCTCAGACACTTCCTAGTTGTGTTATCTTGGACAAATCATTTAATTCCAATTACCTAGCCCTTGCCACTCTTCTGCCTTGGAACTGTTACTTAATATATTGGTTCTAAAACAGAAGGTAAAGGTTAGAAAAGAAATAAACCTGTAACTAGGTGATCTCTAAGGTCTCTTTCTGCTCTAAATCCTGTGATACTGTGATGCTTTGGGTTCTTTGGTTGGGCTCTGGGCTCAGGATTCTAGATTTGCACTTAGGAAGGTCTGGATTCATATCCTAACTCTAGAACCCAGCCTGTGGTCTTTGAGCCATGGAGAAGACATGATTCTCATGCCTCTTCCTCCATAACATTCTGCCTTCTTCCATCTCCATACCTTCACCTACATAGGGGAACCCCCATACCAGGAAAGGACTCTCCCAGCCCATTGCTTTATGTAGTCTTGCTGTTGAAATTCTCTTCCTTCAAGGACCATTTCAGCTGTCATCTCTTCCATGAAGCCTTTCCTGATAACACAAGTGAACATTCTCTTTTCAAATCTCTCATGGCTCTTTTCTTGAAAGAGATCTCTCCTAGGCGAGGCTAGATTCTGGCCTTGGGGTCTGGGTTTGTCTCTAGGATGTGGGCTCTTTGGGCTGTACTCAAGGCTCAGGACTGGGCTCTGAGTACCAGACTCAAGACCCAGCCAAAGCTATTTGTGGTTTTGTCCCTGGCTGGGTTGCACTGGAGGAGTGTAGAAGCCTAGCCAGAAGAGCCTGACCCAGGGACTCATTTGGACTCTTCTCGTGCCAACTTCTCTGACTTCCTCCCTTCCCCCTGCCATCCTGGAGGGAGCTGGTTGGCTGAGGGGGGAGGGGACAGGCTAATGAGGATGTCTCTGTTTCTTCCTAGAACTGCCTTATTTTCCCAAGCATTGGTGATGGTTTGACCTCCCTTTTGTTTTTCTTTTTTCTTTTTTTTCTTTAGAATATTTTTCCATAGTTACAAGATTCTCCCCTCTTCCTTCCCCACTCCCAGAGCTGACAAGCAGTTCCACTGGGTTATACATGTATCCTTGTTCAAAACCTATTTCCGTGTTATTCATATTTCCACAGACTGATCTTTTAACACCAAAACCCCAATCATATCCCCATCGAACCATATGATCGATCCTATGTTTTTCTTCTGCGTTTCTATTCCTCTGGATTGTCCTGTTGACCTCCCTTTTCCCTTCTCTTGGGCTCCAGGCCCATTAGAGAGGCCCCAGCCTAGGGGAGAATTCCCCATTGTCTACTGCCCCCTGCCCTCCATTGCCCAGGAGAATGGCCAATCCCCTAGACCCGGGAGGGCTGGTCAAGGAAGAATTGGAACTGGGGGACATGGAGTGGGGGTGGAGTGAGAAAAGGAAACAGAAGGCCTTCAGGGGCTGGACTAGAGGGGACTGGGGGTGGGGGCTTTTGAGCAGCTGAGAATTCTTTTGGGGAGAGGTTTCATTTTAGCTACCTTATCCATAGGGCTTTATCATTTCCAAAGTTTATCTCACTCTGCCCTCACAACAGACCAGAAGGGGATCATTATCCCCTTTTGACAAAGAAAGAAACTGAGGCTTGGATTGGAGAAGGGATTTGCCCATGGTTTCACAGCCTAGAAGGTAAGGCCTTCCACAATCTGGCTCTGATTTACCAGCTACCTTTCCAGCCCTATTTCACACAATTTCGCCTCTGTGTATCTTTTGTTTCAGACATTCTGGACTACCTGCTATCCCCTGATCTTATCCTCATAACCTCATAGATTTATCATAAAAGCATCAATCTGGAGTTGGAAGGACCTCGGAGGTCATGGAGTCCAACCCTCTCATTTTATAGATAATGAAACAGAGGCTTAGGAATATTACACGACTTGCCCAAAGTCACACAGGCCAAGATTTGAACCCAAGTCTTCTGACTTCAAATCCCATGTCCTTCCTGTAGCCACCTGGAATAAAAGATTTTCCCAGTTCAAAGGCCCCCTATGACTCTCTCTTGAAATTCATCCCTTCTTTCAATCCCCACCTCAGCTGGCTGCCTCCTCTTTGAAACCTTCTGTGATCTTCTAGGGGAAAGTGGCCATCCCCTCTTCTGATGTCTCATACCATTCTGCCTGGAAAGATCTTTCCTTTGTCTCATAGTTATTTGTGTACTGTCCTTCCTAGGATCTTCACTTCCAAAGTATCACTTCCCTGAAAGCAAAGCCCATTGTCCTTTTTTATCCTGTATGCCCAGTAGAGATCTGAGGGCCACGTACAAAGTAGGCATCTAATATTTCTTTGTTGACTTGACTTGAATTGACCGAGGTCCCCCAGGGGCCAATGAAGGGCTGGATGTCAGAGTGTCTGGGCCTAGAAGTTGAGATACCTGCATTTCAGCATGAAAATGTGTTCTCTCATTAACTTGGGGTACATTTCCCAAAAATAGGAGCAGCATTAATGGCAAGAGTAAATACATGTAGAAAATACACATGGCCCTGTGCCCCAAAGGGAGGATTGCATGTATAGGGAACAGGTATGACCAGGGTCCATGTATGGAAGGGTAACTTACCTTCAGTGTTTCCAGACCTTCTAGTGATAACATAATGCCTCACCGATTGGGTCTATTCACTTCTGTCTATTCACTTCTGTTTTTGTCTCCACAGAACTCATAGCCTGGGTGTTTGGTTTTTTTTAACCTTGCCTCCTATCTTAAAATGATATTGGTTCCAAGACAGAAGAGTGTTAGGAGCTAGGCAGTCAGGTTTAAGGACTTGCCTAGGCTCACACAGCTTATAAAGTGTCTAAGGTCAGATTTGAACCCAAGACTTCCTATCTCCAGGCCTAATTCTCTTTCTACTGAGCTACCTAGCTGCCCCTAAATGCTTTTTAAAGCCCTCTTCAGCCCTGAAATTCCATAACTCTAATCTCTCATAACTTCTGTGAGACTCAGGTTCCTTATCTATTAAATGGGTATGGTTTATGAAATAGGAAGCATGGAAGAGTAGTGGGAAGAGCCCAGGAGGGCTTGGTTTAAGCCCAGTGTTAGCACTTGCCAGCTGTGTGATGGCAGATCACCTCTTTCTCTGAACATGTTTGCTCACCTGAAGAGGGTGAAAATCATATTTGTGTTGCCTGATTTACAGAGCTTTGTCAGGACCGAATGAACTATTGGGTGAGCAAATGCTTTACAAAGTAGAATAGGACATGCTATTTATTATTCAAATGAATATGTATGTAGATATATATTTTTATGTATGTATGTACATATATTTATATGTATGTATATGTAGATATAGTTTTATATGTAGATATATATAGATATCTTTTATCTGTATATGTAGATATATTTTTATATGTAGATATATTTTTAATTTATTTATTTAAGTAATTAATTTAGAATATTTTTCTATGGTTACATGATTCATGCTCTTTCCCTCCCATCCTCCCATAGCCAACGAGCAATTCAACTGGGTTTTACATGTATCATTGATCAAGACCTATTTCCATATTATTAATATTTGCCTTATAATGATCACTTAGAGACTACATCCCCAATCATATTCCCATCGAACCAAGTGATCAAGAAAATGTCTTTCTTCTGTCTTTCTACTCCCACAGTTCTTTCTCTGGATATGGATAGCATTCTCATAAGTCCCTCAGAAATGTTTTGGATCATTGCATTGCTGCTAGTAGAGAAGTCCATTACATTCGATTATGCCACAGTGTATCCGTCTCTGTATACAACGTTCTCCTGGTTCCGATCCTTTCACTCTGCATCAATTCCTGGAGGTCTTTCCAGTTCACATGGAATTCCTCCAGTTCATTTTTCCTTTTCACACAATAGTATTTCATCACTAACAGATACCACAATTTGTTCAGCCATTCCCCAATCAAAAGGCATCCCCTCATTTTCCAATTTTTTGCCACCACAAAGAGTGCAGCTATAAATACTTTTGTATACATATCAAGTGAACTTTCTTAAAAACACAAGAGAGGAAATAAATTTGTCATGGAAGGCTACACCACCACCACCATAAACAAAGTAACCCCTTCTCTTTAGGAGTTCAAGCATCTTCCTTGTTCATTTACAGTAAGCAGCCTGACATAGTGGTTATAATTCTGGACTTGTATTCAGAAAGACCTGGGTTCAGATCCCATCTTGGATTGTTACTGTGTGAACCTAGAAAAATCATTTCATTTCTCTGAGTTTCCGTTTCCTTATCTATAAAATGATCATTGTAAAAGCACCTAATTCCTAGGGTTGGTGTGGGGAACAAATGAGATAACACATGTAAAAACACTTTAAAAACTTCAGAGATCTATATCAATGTGAGAAGATGAAGATGATGGACCCATATCCTTTTCTGTGGATCAGGGCTTGGCTTTGATGTGAGGGAGGCAAAAAAAGGAGGAGATCCAGGACCTGGAGCTTACAGTCTCAAATCTGAGGAGAGGGGGAAGGAGTGAAAGGGAGCAGGGCTAGTGGTGGGAAATAAGGGACCAACAGGGAAGGGGCTGCCCTAAGGGAACTCACAGTGTGGGAAATGAGGCCTTAAACTAAATAAACATTAGGATAAAACTGACTAGAATGAAATACTAAACTATGGAGAGTTGGACCATGAGAATGGGTTGAAGGAACTGAGAAGGTTTAGTCTGTAGAAGACTTAAGAGAACCTGCTAGCTGTCTTCAAGTCTTTGCAGGGCTGCCCAGAGGAAAGAAGATTATATTTGTTCTACTTGGCCTCAGAGGGCAGAACCAGGATAAGTAGAAGTCACAGATAGGCAAATTTAATACCTGGAAAAATTTCCTAGCACAGTGAGAGGCATCCTAGAGTGGGATGGGCTACCCCAGAAGGCAATGGACTCCCCCTTCACTGGAGCTCTCTAAACAGAGTCCTGGATGACTACTTGTCAGATATGTTGGTTCTAGGTTGGACAAGATGGCCTCTCAAGTCTCTGTAAGTTACAAAATTCTCTGATTTGGACTCTGAGACCTAGAGGAATTCATTGGAAGGAGAGATAAGAATGAACTAGGCTAGTAAATAAAGGCTTTCTGGAGAAGATAAGCCTTGAGCAAAATGGGATTTGGCCAATCAATTGGTGGACCAACACTTATTGTGTTTCAAGCACTATACTAAGTTCTGGGGTACAAAGAAAGTCAAAAGACCTTCTCAGCTTAATATGGGAGATGACATGCAAACAATTATATACAAATAAAAGGCAGATAGGATAAATTGGAAATACTCAATAAAGGGAAAATATTAGCATTAAGGGGAATTGAGAAATGCCTCTTGCTGAAGGTGAGGCTTCAGCTAAGGCTTGAAGACTCTTTGGGATGGAGAGTGGTGAGTCATGTATGATGGAGACCAGTGTCAATGGAGTTGAAGAGTGCATTTGGGAAGGGACAGTATAAGATGTAAGAAGACTGTCGAGGTAGGAAGGGCCTAGGGTTATTGAAGACTTTATAAACCAAACAGAGGATTTTATTTATAATCCTGGAGGCAATGGGGAGCATTGGAATTGATTGAATTTTGGGGAAAGGGGAGAAAATTACATGTTCACATATCAATATGGGGAAGAGTCTTGAGGCAAGCAGACCCAGTTAGAAGGTGAGAAATAACTCAAGTGAGTGCCTAAATTGGGGTCATGATTATATGAATAGCAAAAAAGAGGACATAAAAAAGACATTATGAAGATATAAAGGACAATGGATTAGATATAGGGTGTGAGTACAAGTGAGAAGTCCAGGGTGATACCAAAGTTAAAGACCCAGTCTATGGAAGATGGTAGTACCTTGGAGAGTAGCAGAAAAGATTGGAAGGGAGGAGAACTTGGGGTGGGGGAAAGAGATAATGATTTCTGTTTTGAACATGAATGAGTTTCATATGCTTATGGGATATTTAGGTTGAGATGCCCAAGAAGCAATTGACAATATATGATTATAGCTCAGGAGAGACTAGGACTGATCATATAAATCTGGGAATCGGCTGCATAGAGATGATAAATGAACCCATAATATCTGATGAGATCACCTAATGAGAAGCTAAAGTAAAAAGAGAAGGACAGAGTCTTGGAGAATATTCCCAGTTGGTAAGTCTTGACATAACTGAAGAATCAGCAAGGGAGGCTGAGAAGAAGCAGTGGGACAAATAGCACGTGAAGCAGGTCCAGGTCACAAAAACTAGAGAGACTATCCAGGGAGAAAACATCAGCAATGTTCAATGCTGCAGAGAAATCAATAAGGATCAGGATTGAGAAAAAGCCATTCATTCGACTTGGCAATGAAGAGATTCCTGGTGACTTTAGAGGAAGCAATGTCTTTTGAATAATAGGGAAGAGATTGGATGGGAGATCCTTCCAGGTGGGAGAAACACCATAAGTGAAGTCTTGTGGTTGGAATAGGATTGGTGTTTTGGTGGGAATGAGTGGTGAGATGCTGTTACAATCGTCTGGGCATCTGAGGAGGTGCTCTGGGTTTGAGTGAGGACTATGAGGATAGAGAGAAGAGAAATGATCTAGAGACACTTGGGAGGTAGGGCACAGGATTTAGGAAGTGACTGGATGTGAGGTTGTGGGAATAGGAGTCAAAGACAGCCCTGAGGATCCTAGCCAGGAAGAATAGGGATGGGGGTGGATCCAAACTGAAGCAAGGCTGATGTTTGCCCTAAGGGCTTAGAGAGGCCTTGATTCTCGTCTTTGAAGATTGTTTTTATAGAAACAAGATGAAGTTTGTTGTATTTAACCTGAGTGAACAGTTAGGAGAAGAGCAATGGAAAGAAATCACAGAGAGACTCATTTCAATTTTATGTAGGGAAGAACTTAAAAGTGAGAGCATGGTGGGAAGGTGCTATTGTTTTTGAGTTCCTTGAATGGGACCTAAAATTTTGAATGGGAGGAAAATAATCTGGCATATATGTGATTTGGGAAGGTAAGGTAGGGGTGTAGATTCCCCTAGTTTAGAATAAAGATGGGAACTCATTCCCAGAATGTGGCTCAGAGGCTCACAGAGGAGCCTTGGGACATAGAATGGCAAGGACTTTAGAACAGAGAATGTTGGAACTGATAAAGACCCTAGAACTGTGTTGTTGAACCTATGGTATGTGTGCTGGAACTGGGCTGCCCCCCTCCCCCTCTCTACATTATGCATCATGAGGGTTACAGTTTGGGCACTCGGTCTCTAAGAGCTCTATAAGGTTCATCATCACTGCCCTAGAATATAGAACAGTGGTTCCCAAACTTTTTTGGCCTACCACCCCCTTTCCAGAAAAAATATTACTTTGCGCCCCCTGGAAATTATGAAACTATTTCTTGAACTCAGAATATAATGTAATACAAAAAAAAGTGTGGCCATCACTGCCTCCCTGGATTACTGCAGCACCCACCAGGGGGTGGTAGTGCCCACTTTGGGAATCACTGAGAATGTTAAAGTTGCAAGGGACTTTAGAACATGGACTATGAAATGTTAGAATCTAAAAACACCATCTACCAATCAATCAATATATATTCAATCAATAAGCATTTATTAAGGGCAAGTAAGTGGCTCAGTGGATACACAGCCAAGCTTTTTAAATCCCTACTTTCTTTCTTACTAACTCTAAGATAAAAGGGCAAGGGCTAGGCAAACAGGGTTAAGTGACTTGCCAGGTTACATATGTAGGAAATGTCTGAAGTTAGATTTGAACCCAGGTCCTCCAGACCCTCTCTTTTCTAATCCCATTGGTCTTACTGTTTGTACACTGCTTTTGAGTTACAAAGAAGTTGGTTTCCCAATGTAGTGACACAGGGGTTCTAATCTTGGCTCTCCATGGGCAAATCCCCTTTCCTGGGACTCAGTAACCCTCTCTGCTTAATGGGGAGAACAATCCCTGCCCATCCCTCTAAAGGAGTTCTTGGAGGCTCTAATGAGAGATAACAGCTGTACAAATATTCGGGATAGTCATTAAAAAAATCATAGATTAAATTCTGTGCATCAAGATCAAAGATGTCTTCCCTCTGATACATAATAGTTGTATGACACTGAACAAGCCATTTAAACTCAAGGCCATGGTCTAAGATTGTAAGTCTCAGAGAAGGTGAAAGCCTGCGTAGGCAGAGGTAGATTTCCTTCCCTGGAAGTTCTTTCTCTCAATGAAGTCATAGGTCCAGGTCCTACTACTATGCTTATCTTTAACCAGGAGAAGCATCCATGGCTGTGTTCAAGTCTGATTGTGTGTCCGTGCATATGCACACACACACACACACACACACACACACACACACGCGCGCATGCACGCATGCACGCACGCTTGTATACAAAGTAGGTAGCAAGGTCTGGATTATAGCAACTTTTTGATGGCCATTTAGGGAGGTTTTTAAGAAACTGGCCTTCAAAGCCTCCAACTTTAATGTCTCCAGGAAACCTTCCCTGACTAAATTTTAAAGACATAACATCTCAGACCTAGGAAGGAAGGACCTCAGAGGCCATCAAGGCTAATTCATACCTGAATAAGAATCTCTTCTACAGAGACCTCTGGGACACAATGATAAGAATACTGGGCTTGGAATCATGAAGGCATGTGTTCAAATCCGGCCTCAAGGGGCAACTAGGTAGCACAGTGAATAGAGTACCAGGTCTGGAATTGGGAGGAACCTCAGACACTCCCCAGTTGTATGACCCTGGACAAATCACTTAACTCCAATTGCCTAGCCCTTATGGCTCCTCCACCTTGGAATAAATTTTAAGACAGAAGGTTAAAAAAAAAAAGGAATTGATACTAAAACAGAAAACAGAAAGTAAGGTTAAAAAAAAAAACTAGCCCCAGACACTTACTAGCTGTGTGACCCTGGGCAAGTCTCTTACCCCTATTTGCCTCAGTTTCTACAATTACCTCCCAGAGTTGTTGTGAGAATCAAATGAGATAATATTTGTAAGGTTCTTAGCACAGTGCCAGGGATATAGTAGGTGCTAGAGAGATGTTTGTTTCATTCCTTCCTTCCTCTACAACATTTTGAACAAGGGGTCAAAGGCCTTTGCTCAAATACCTGCAGTGGAGAAAATCTTATTACTTCCTAAGATGGATGATTCTACTTTGGAATGGCTCTAATGGTTAGAAAGTTTTTCTCTGCCTCTCTGAAACTCATGGATCCTAGAAACATAGACCTAGAAGTAGGAGGGAGCTTAGAGGCCAACTCATCTATTTTACTGTTGAGGAAACTGAGGCATATATAAATTAAGAGACTTTGCCTAACATCACACAGATGGGTGAGATGGAATTGGAATTCAAATACAACATTCTTTCCATTATGCTAAGTGACCTTTACCCACTGCTTATAGCTGTGCCCTCTGGGGCTAAGGAGACCAAGTCTATTCCCTTTTCTGCAAAAGAGCCCTTCTGCTCCTTAAAGATAATTATCATATTTCCCCAAGTCTTTCTCTTCTTTGGCTTCAATAGTCTCAGTTTATTCAAGCAACCCTTCTATAACATGGACTCTGAGCCCTTCAGCATCCTGGATCCTTGGTAGTTTATCAACATTCTTCCTAAAATGTGTTGCCCCAATGCATCCCAATATTCCAGATGTGGTCTGACCTGAGCAGAGTACCATGAGACTTTCATCTCCTGGGTTCTGAATCATATGCCTTTCTCAATGCAACCTAATATCAGGTTTTGCTTTTTAGACAACCACATTACTCTGTTGACTCTTTATGGAGTCTACAGTTTGCTAAGAACCCTAGATAGTTTTCTTCCCAGCAGAACTATTCCAGTTTATCTTTAACTTTATTGTCCAGATCATCTCAGTGGTTCCCAAACTTTTTTGGCCTACTGCCCTCTTTCCAGAAAAAATATTACTTAGTGCCCCTGAAAATAAAATTTTTTAAAAAATTTTAATAGCAATTAATAGGAAAGATAAATGCACCTGTGGCCATCACTGCTCCCCTGGATCGCTGCAGCACCCACCAGGGGGCGGCGGCACCCACTTTGGGAATCACTGATCTATATCATCTATCTTCTGAGTACCTATAGTTTCAGTTAGCTGCTACATGTCATAGTGGATATAGAGCTGCATTTGAACTCAGGAATACATAAGTTCAAATTCTGACTCGAACTCTTGCTAGCTGAGTGACCACAATCAAGGCTCTAAACCTCAGTTTTCTCATTTGTAAAATAGAGATAATAATAGTACCTATCTTACAGGGTTGTGGTGAGATCCAACCATGTAAAATGCGTTGAAAACCTTATAGCACCATATAAATGATTATTTAAAAAATTTTTTTAAACCCTTAACTTCTGTGTATTGGCTCATAGGTGGAAGAGTTGGTAAGGGTGGGCAACGGGGGTCAAGTGACTTGCCCAGGGTCACACAGCTGGGAAGTGTCTGAGGCCGCATATAAATGATTATTCATCTTTTCCATGTGTCAGTGTCTTCCTAGCCAGTTCTGAAATTCCCTCAGAATAGGGGATGGGTCTCTCCTTCCTCCCATTTGCTCCACAGTGAAGCCAAACCCATAGCTGGGGATGAGGAGGGATGCTTAGGCTAGGCTGATTCAATTGACTTCCTAGTGATAGAGCCTGACTAGATGGAGCCATCCACCCACCCTTACCAAGAACCCCAGGTACCCCCCCAGCCCATGTTCATTACTTGGTTGGTGATGTCCTGGCACAGTCTGAGATCAAGGGTAAGCCTGTAGCTGGGATCAGGAGCAGGGATCAACCTGGGTTTGGCCTGAGAGCTAACAAGCCTACCCTCAGCAGCCTTCCGTGACTCTCTGTTCCTAGAGAAAGTTCACTAGCTAGCCCTTGGCTGTGTGGGCAGTGCTCAGGGTTGGGCCAGGGCCTGGCTATAGCTTTCCCTTATTGCAGATTCCTCATCCTACCCTTTTTCCACCCCCTTCTTCCCCTGCCTTCCCCAAGGACTAAGGAAGGAGAATGACTCATTTATACAATGTTCTTCTCTCTTTTCTTCTGCTGTCAGCCTTTCTCCCACCCCAAAAGAGCCTGATCTTCTAGAGTGTTTCCCCTGGAGACCCAGACTCTTGTTCCCAGTGACCTCCATCTATATTCTTTGTAATCCTAGCATGGCAGAGCTGAAACTGACCTTAGAACATAGAGCACAGAATATAGGAAGCCTAAGGAACTTTTAAACATAGAATCTCAGATCTGGGAGGGTCCAGAGAACATAGAACACAGAAGGGACCTGAGAATATAGTGTCAGAGCTAGAAAGAGCCTTAGAAAAAAGAATATCAGGAGTGAAAGGAATTTTAGAATCTAGAATGACTGATCTAAGAGGAACTTTAGAACAGAGAATGTCAACCTTTGGAAGAGATCTTAGAACATAGATTAGCAGAGTTGAGAGGAACCTTAGAATGTGGAATGTCAGGGTTGTAAGGGGCCTTTGAAAAGAGAATGTCCATACTAAATGTTTATACCCATAGTTTAATTACACTTAGATTTGTTGTTTCAACAGAGTTGAAATAAAATGGAGAAAAATTCAAGAGATGATTCAATATCCCCATTGAGAACAGAGAATGCTAGAATCAGAAAGGGATCAAGAATATCAAGTGCCACGTGGATTGATGGGGATACGATTGGGGATGTAGACTCTAAAGGATCACCCTAGCGCAAATATCAAAAATATGGAAATAGCTCTTGATCAATGACACATGTAAAACCCAGTGGAATTGCTCATCGGCTACAAGAGTGGGGTGGGAGGAGGGGAGGGATAGAACACGAATCATGCAACCACAGAAAAATGTTTCAAATTAATTAATAAAATAAAGATCTAAAACTTTTTAAAAATTAAATTTAAAAAAAAAGAATATCAAGTGCCAGAGCTGAAAAGGATTTTAGGGTCCTGACTCCTTATTGGTCAGAAGAAGAAATTGTCAGGATGGATCTCAAAGGGAAAATCTGGATAAGGTCCCATGAGGAAGAACTGATACAGATGGAAAATGAAGGCCTGGACTTTGTGATTCTTAAGCCAGTGCTCTTTCCTCTAGGTAGGTAAGCTAGAGTTATCCCTATTTTATAGATAAGGCAGCTAATGCCTAATGAAATTCAGTGATATGCCTGTGGTCACACAGTTAGTAATTGTGAAGAAAGGAGCCACCTACTCTTTCTTCCCAAAGTGCCAGGCTTACTTGGATCTTGAGGGACAAACCATCTGACCTTTTGAGATTTTTCTCCTACTCCTTCAGTCCCTCCCTGCTGCCTCCAGGGAGGCTAGAACCGGAGGGCTAGGACAGCTGGTAGGTCTGGCCTGGCAGGAAGAGTGCTGGACTTGAAACCAAGAGACCCTGGTTCTAGCTCCAGGACCAGCCACTAGCTGACTCTGTGAGCTTGGGGCAGTTCACTTCTCCCTCGATGGTCCTCAGTCTCCTAGACTGTAAGATGGGGCTAATAATCCCCACCTGGACTCACTCCCAAAAGAACTGTAAAACTCTAGATGTGAGGAGAGCCTCTTAGAATTGAAGAACTATTTAACCTTAATTGAAAGTTAGCTAGGTAGTTAGTTCAGTGGATAGAGAGCCAGGCCTGGAGACAGGAGGTCCTTGATTCAAATTTAGCCTCAGACACTTTCCACCTGTGCGACCCTGGGCGAGTCACTTAACCCAATTGCCTAGCCACTCTTCTTCTGCCTTGGAACCAATATATAGTATCAATTTTAAGGCAGAGGGTAAGGTGGTTTTTGTTTAAGTTAATTTTATTAGGCATTAGCTGCCTTATCTGTAAAATGGGGTTAATACTACCCTACCTAGCAGAATGGAAAGAACATTCCATAAGATTCCAGTGATCCCTTGTGAGACCTTTCACAAATTCTCCAGTGCTAGGGAAATGGACCTTAGACTCGTAGCATCCCAGATCTCAGCTCAAGTCAACCTTAGAGATCATCTGTTTTTATTTATTGATTTGTTTGTTTAGTCATCTATCTATCTATCTATCTATCTATCTATCTATCTATCTATCTATCTATCTATCTATCTATCTATCTATCTATTTGAAAGGCCCTTACCTTCCAGGTCAATTGGATACTTTGTATTGGCTCCAAGGCAGAAGAGTGGTAAGGGTGGGCAATGGGAGTCAAGTGACTTGCCCAGGGTCACACAGCTAGGAAGTATCTGAGGCCAGACTTGAAGCCAGGACCTCCTGTCTTTGGCCTAGCTCTCTATCCACTGAGCCATCCAGTTGCCCCCTCCCTTTTCCCCCCTCCCCCCCCAGATCATCTGCTTTTAGCCAAACTATCTTGACTATTCTTTCATGACTGAGGGTGTCAGGAGCAGGGAGTCATTTTGGAGGTTATTTCCAGGAGATCTCATCATCAATCCCATCTCAGACTCAGGACAGCCCCTAGAAAGAAAGAGTCATGGGGCAGCCAGTCAACCAAACATTTATTAAATGCCTGCTGTGTGCCAGGCACTGTACTAAGTAACGAAGCTACAAAGAAAGTCAGAAGATGGTCCTTGTCCTCAAGGAGTTCACAGTCCATTGGAGAAGACAACAAGCAAATGGCTATGTACGATGGAGGTAGAGACAGGATAAATTGGAGATAATTAACAGAGGGAAGGTACTAAAATTAGTTGTTTAAGATTTTCATTTGTGTCCAATTCTTCCTGACCCCATTTGGGGTTTTCTTGGCAAAGATACTGGAATGATTTGTCATTTCCTTCCCCAGCTCATTTTACAGATGAGGAAAACTGAGGCAGAGTTAAGTGACTTGCCCAGGGTCACACAACTAGGAAGTGTCTGAGGCCGGATTTGAACTCAGGAAAATGTCTTCCTGACTCTAGGCCTGGCATTTTATCCACTGTGCCACCTGGAGGGCTACTAGATTAAGAAGGCCGGGTAAAAGTATGTTGCAGGAAGTGGGACATGAAGAAAGGCATCAATGGGGGTGGACGGCTTGGATAGCCAGCCAGAGAAAATGCACAATTTAGATGGGGATTTTGTTTTGCAGTTTTTACAGATGAGTAATAAGTGGGACCTGCTAAAGCCCAGAAAAGAGAAAGGACTTGGTCAAGGTCACACAGACCACAGCATTAAGTAAGACCCAGATAAACGGCTCAGGTCCCTTTCTGGACATAGGCATACAGTCCACTCCTCTACTGCCCCAGTTATCTATCCCAGGTATCTGCATACCCTTCGTCTGCCTCTTCCCAAGAGATTTCTGTCTGCCTCTTCCCACCAAGTGCGAGTTAGGTGGGTATTGGGAGTTTTCTTGGTCTCTCTGTGCCTGGGAAGAAGGCTGGGACCCAGGAGAGGAGAGTGCAGGGGGCCTCTCCCCTTTGCCTTTTGGCTGTGAATTTTCCATGGAAACCACGTTCCCTACATTCTGGGAGGGGAAGTGATTAGGACCCTTGGAATTTTGAACATTGCTGAAAATCTATAATTAATGTCATGTCACCCGGCAGGCAGAGTTTAAGGAGAGGGGACTGGGGGGTGGGGGTGGGGGAAGGCAGGAAAAAAGATTCCATTTTCCTTGTTTTCCCTCCCCTGTTACGCCTCTCCTCCCCCAGCCTTCCTGGCTTGGGTTTACTCAGAGACTGGGTATCCTTTGGCTTTGTTGACTGCTGGTAGAAAAGGATTCCTGGGGAAATTAAGGAGAAATCCCTTGTATAGTGGAGAGATCACTGGTCTGGGAGGCAGAAGATCTGGGTTCGAATTCTGTTTCTGCCCTTCTTAACTGTGTGACCCAGGGGGAGTGCCTTTCTCTCTCTGATTAGGCTCAATCAGGGTTTTTTTTAATCTAGGGTCCATGACCTTTTAAAAACCCATTTTTAGGACTATTTCAACATAATTGGGTTCCTTTTTCATCTTATGTATTTATTTTACGTGTTTAAAAACGGAATTCTGGCTTTACCAGATTGCCAAAGAGGATAAACACAAAAAGCGTGGGCCTCCTGGGGCCGGATGGTAGGTCCTCCTGGGTCCCCAGCAGCTCTAGCACTCGAGGTTCTCAGGACAAGCCTTTTCCTGTTCTCCCACCTGTAGGGGGTGATAATAACAGGATGACCTCCCTTTGGAAAAGAAAGAAAAGCTCTGAAAGGGCCCAGTGACAGCTGAGGGCTGTGCCTGCCTAAGAGATAATTAGCGTGATGGAGTGTGTGGGAGCCTGCCTGTGTCATAGACCCTTTGGGACGGATTCTCAGCTAAGCCACACCCCTGCTTCCAGGCAAAGCCTCCTCCAATGGTCCTGGGAAAGGGGAGAGCTTGGCTCTGATCACATTCACTGAACCCTTGAGGCAACTCCATTGGCATCCTACCCCGTCTCCTGGTGAAGGTAACAGAAAGGTTGAGAGACTTAGTCAGGGTCACGCAGCATAAGAGCCTGACTGGAGCAGCCCGCTCACCCACATCACCCATTCACAGGGCAGCAGAAAGGAGGCCAGAACTTGGGAGTCAGAAGTCCTGAGTTCAAATCCTGCCTCTGTTCCTTTGACCGAGCAGTAGAAAGAATGGGATTCCTATTTTACAGAGGAGAAAACAAAGGTTGAAAGACGGGGGAGTGATTTGCCCATAATATGGTTATCCTCCTTTTAGAGATGGGGAAACAGCCTCAGAGAAATTAAGTGACTTGCCTGCACTATTGTTATCTCCATTTTAGAGGTGGGGAAACTGAGCTTCAGAAAAACGAAGTGACTTGAACACAATATTGTTCTTCTCTTTGGACCTCAGTTATATCATTTGTAAAATGGTTATACTGATATTTGCTTTACTTCAGTCACAACATTGTCATAAGAAAGACTATAGAACAGAGCTATTATTATCATTTAACATGAAGAAATGGGACCTCAGAGAAATTTAGTGACTTAACCACAATAGTATTCCTCTCTTGGGCCTCAGTTTCCTCTTCTGTAAAATGGACTTTATAATACTTGCATCACTTTCTCCATGGGACTGCTATAAGAAAGACACTTTAGAAATGGGAGCTATTATTACCATTTTACAGATGGGAAAACTGAGACTCAGAGAGGCTGTAGCTTACCCCAGGTCACATAGCTAATGTCAGATACAGGATTGAAACTCAGGTCTTCTGACTCCAAAGCTTTGACATCCTTTCTGCTTTTCCATTACACTGTCTCCATGGATCCAGATCCATATAATAATACAAGTTAAAATAGTGAGGAGTGAGGGAGATCTCACATCTAGCTGAGGACATCAGGGAAGGCTTCTTGGAAGAGATGGCACCTGGGTCAGGTCTTGAACACGACAGTCAAAAAAAGGAATAGAAGTGGTATATTGAAAGGCCAGTGGGAGTGAGATTTCCATTTCCGACTGGAGCAGCCCATGGGCCGTCGCTGGTGAGGTTGGTGTCCTCTGGGGACCGAAGGAACAAACGGAGACAGAATCTCAGCGTGTGATGGGAGGCGGCTAGACCAGAGTTATGGAGAAGGAGGTGGAAATTCCCACCAGCAAGCCATGGGAAGGCCCCTTTTCCCAGAAACAGCCGTCACCTTGGCGCTGAAGAGGGGAGCGGCGCCCAGCCGGGCAGCCTGGCGTCTCCCTGGCGCGTCCTCAAGAGGGGCCGTGGGTCCCCAGGGGCAGAGGCCAGGCAAGGCCAGATGAAACCACCTCAGCCCTCCCCCTGCCCCCTGTCAGGAGTCTGCCCCAACTCCCCGAACGCCTGGTGGGTAGAGGCTGAGGAATAATCTGTCCCCAACTCTGGGCGAAGGCGCCCTAGAAACCGTCAGATGCCAGGACGGCCGGGTGCCAGGCCACTCCGGCTCGCTGGGGATGCTGAAGCCTCCCACTGGAGATTCTGCAGCCCCGAAGGGAAATGTGGCCCCCACGCCCCCGGACATTAGGGTAGGGGAGCTAGATGTTCCTGTTTGCCTGGCATTACTTCCATGTTTGACCTGTCCAGACCTGCCTCAGCACCTCCAGAGACCAACTGAGAAGTACTTGGAGGCAACTATAAATTCTCACTGACATTCCTTCTAGGCAGGCTGTAGTCAGTTGACAAGCATTTATTAAACACCCACTGAGGGCCGTGAGTTTGACTCCTCTGGGCTCCACCATCGAATGTGTGAAGGGGAGCCATGTAGGTTGGAGCCGGGCTATAAAGGACTTCAAGCGCGTCGCCCAGAGGAACTTCTATTTTGAGCCTAGAAGTAATAGGGAGCTACTGGAGTTTGTTGAGCAGAGGAGTGATATGATCAGACTTGAACTTTAGGTAAATCCCTATGGCTACTGTTTGGAAGACAGGTTGGAAAGGAGGCTTAAGGTGGGATTCCATATACTATTCTCTCACTTAGAAAGCCATTCCTCTTCCTCACCAGCTCCTTCAAGACCAACTCAGGGCTCAACTCCTCCAGGAAGCCTTCTTGGATAACTCCAGTCCACAATGATTCTTTCTTTCCTCCTTTGAGCTCACCCAGCTTCACTTAAATATTGTCTGAGTTTTTCTTCTCATCCCTTAAGCTGTCCAGTTTGGTTTCTCACGAGTTTCCCCAATATTCATTCATTCATTCATTCAGCAGTTATTTATTAAGCACCTGCTGTATGCAGAGCTCTGTCTTGGAGCTGATGGGGATAGTTTCTTTCAGGAGCAATCCCCGCTATCCTAGGGCTCAGAATAAGCCACCAGCACAGATAACTCTTAATATAGGACAATGCACGATAAGTTTATCAGATACAAAGTACCGAGGGAGGTCTGAAGCCATCCTTGAACGCCCATCTCAAATTCCACTTAGTTAAACTTTGTATCGCCCCCTCCACGGCCCCCCTCCCATCTCTCAGCACATCAGGCTTTATTGAACTGAATGGGGACCCTAGAGATGAAAAGCCCCAGAGCTCTGGTTCCAGAGGCCGCCTCCTGGACCTAGGTGGTGTCGTACTCAAGGAGGGCAGAAGCCTGTAGGTGAAGTTTCCCCCAGACAGAACAGGGATAGTTAAATGATACGATAACATTTATGTCCATTAAACTTTTTTTCCCTTAATTCTTAACTTCCAACTTAGGATCAATACTTAGTATCAGTCCAAAGGCAAAAGAGGAAAAAGGCTAGGTAGTTATGGTTAAGTGACTTGCCCAGGGTCACACAGCTAGGCAGTGTCTGAGGGCAGATTTGAACCCAGGACTTCCTCTCTCATCTCCAGCTTTGGCTCTTTAGCTACTGAACCACTTAGTTGCTTCTATATCTGTTCATTTTTAAGGTTTACACAACACTTTTGAGGTAGGTCATGCTAGGATGATCCCCATCTTAGAGATGAGAAAACTGAGATTCAGATCATAAGTACCAGGGTGGGCATTCAAGGCCAGGTCTCCAGCTCTTTTTTCAGGAAACTCCCCAACTCATGTGATAATGTAGTATAGTAAATGAACCTGAAGTCAGGAAGACCTGGGTTCAAATCCTACCTCAGATAGTTCTCAGACACCCATCTAGACACTAAACTCTCTGAACCTCGGTTTTCTCATCTGCAAAACAGAGATAATAATACTATGACCTACCTCGTAGCATTGTGGGAAAATCAAATGAGATAGCAAAAGAAAAGGACCTTGTCAGTTTTCAATCATTAGCTATAGAAATGGGGGCTCTTCTTATAACTTTTATTGACCCTTTTTAAGCCACAATTGTTCCAAGACTAGTTCATTCTAAATCTGTTTGTTCTAAAGATACCACCCTAAAAGGACTGGGCATAGAAGGACCAGGGAATATCAGAGGGGGAGAGGCGGTAAAAATGACCTGGAGTCAAAGCACAGTTGTGCCCCGTTCTGGGTGCTACATCTTAGAGAGTGACAATCCCATTGTCCTCAGCCCCAGCCAGACTACTCCGGGATCCATGAATAGGACGAGGGGAGGCAGAGACTTCAGGACCACTCACTCGTGTGGTTTTAGAGGGACACAGCGGGATCCCAGGCCAAAAGATCTTTGGGAATGTGCTATCATTGAAGGGGAGAGAGGGGAAGAAGGAACAGGCAGTAAATTGGGGGATAGGTTGAAGATTCATTGTCCATCTTCTCTCCAATTCCTGCCCCTTCCAAATTCTTCCTTCCTCCCTCTCTTCTCCCCAATCCGGTGTGGGATCCAGGAGAGAGCCCGCATTGATCCTCTTGAGGTGGGGGCTTTCCTCTAAGATCTGTTCTCCTCATCCTCCATCCTGATTTACCTCTGTTGGGCTGTTTGCCTCTCTACACCTAAGGAAATGGGCCAGTCCAATCCTTAAATTTTCAGTATGTGTATTTAAACTTTGGAAATCAGCAAATGTTACAGATTAGGGCTTGATTTTTTTGTTTTGTTGATCCTCTGAACTTAAGAAAGGGATGGAGGAAAGGTCAATAAAGGAGATTAAACTCAGAAGTATGTCCTTCACTTTCAGAAAGTCAGCCATTAAACATTTAAACCCCTGGCGAGTCCTAACCCTAAACCAGAGCTTCATTTTCATTGGGTCATAGATTGTTGTTCTTCATTTGTTTCGGTCGTATCCAACCCTTCGTAATCTTATTTGAGGTTTTTTTGACAAAGATGCTAGAATGCTTTGTCGTTTCCTCCTCCATTTCATTTTTCTGATGAGACAACTGAGGCAAGCAGGGTTAAGTGACTTGCCCAGGGTCACACAACTAGGAAGTGTCTGAGGCTGGATTTGAACTCAGGAAGAAAGAGTTGTCCCAACTCCAGACTCTGTGCTCTATCCACTGCACCACCTCGCTGCCCCAGGATCATAAATTAAAGGACTGAACAATCATTTATTCTAGATCCATTTTAGAGATGAGGTCCAGAGAGAGCAGTACCAGGCAGGTATTAAGGGGTAGGGCCAGTGTTTAAATCCAGATTCTCTGACTTCAAATCCAGTGCTCTTTCCCCTCCATCACAGTCTTTTAAAAAAAACCCAACAACAACAAAACCCTTACCTTCTGTCTTTGTATCTGTTCTAAGACAGAGGAATGGCAAGGGCTAGGCAATCGGAGTTAAATGATTGGCCAAAGATCACACAGCCCCAAGTCCTCCCAAGACTCCCACTGAGCCACCTCGTTGCCTCTTTATCACTGTCTTGCAAAAACTCCTTTCTCTAAAAAACTTTCCTAGAGGAAACAGAATGGCTCAGGGGAAAGAGCAGTGCTTCTGAGAGGTCTGGAGACCTCAGTTCAAATCTTACCACTAACGCTTTCTACTCTTGTAACATCAGGCAACTTCTCTGTCAATTTTCCTCACAAATAACATGCGCAGTTGGCACTATATGACCTCTGATACTATGAACTCTAAACTCTCATACTACCTGGGACCCTCTCAGACACTGAGAGCCTACAGCAAGCACTACACCACACACACAGAATGGGATACAATTAGCCATTTAAGAAGGGGCACTAGGCAGCTAGGTGGCATAATGGATAAAGTGCTGAGCCTGGAATCATGCAGAAGACTCATTTTCCTGAATTCAAATCCAGCCTCAGATATAACTTGTGTGACCCTGGACAAGTCACTTAACCCTGTTTGCCTCAATTTCTTAACTTTTAAACGAGCTGGAGAAAGAAATGGTAAACCACTCCAGTATCTCTGCCAAGAAAACCCCAAATGGGGTCAAGAAAAGCCAGACCTACCTGAAAATATTGAACAGCCTACCCAGCAGTTAAAAGGCAAATTGAAGGAGTAGAAAACACTCTGGCCTAGAGTGAAAAAAAAAAAAGGCTTGGGTTTAAATCTAGCATTGAACATTTCCTAACTGTATGACCATGGACTTCATGGGCTTGCCACCTGGGCAGGCTGCCTAAACTTCCATGAACCTCAATTTCGTCTAAAGTAGAGATAGTAATACCTTTGACCTCTACTCCAGAGGCTTGGGGTGCTCAAAAGAGATTGCAGATATAAAATTTGGTGGAAACCTTTAAAACCTTAAATTCATGTCAGCTATTAGGATCAACCCTTTCTCTGCCAGTGATGCTGTGCCTTTTTATGTGTTTCTTTTTCCACCAAAATGTAATCTCCCTGAGGGCAGGAGCTGTTTTTCTTTCTGCTTATACTTGTATTTCCCTCATGTTTGGCACACCGTCAGTGTTGAGTAAATGCTTCTTGATTCGAATGGACAAATCCCTTCTCCGGGGGCACATTTTCCTCTTCTGCAAGATGAGGAGGTTGAAGGATGGTAACAATCACTCCCTTATTTGTAGGGTTTTAGTTTGACAAGGTACTTTCTTCACAACATCCTGGTGAGGGAGGTAGTGTCAGTGATGAAGAAACTAAGACCTTGGAAGGGAAATTGATTTGCCTGGGGTCACATAATGAGTTATTGGCAGAACGCTGGGAAGTAAATGCATGTCTCCTAATCCCAGGGCTGGAGTTCTTTCCAATTCAACCAACTACTTTCTTTTCTTTTTGTTTTTAACCCTTTTCTCCTGTCCTAACTAGGCTCAAAGAGCTTTAAAAGACTGCTTACCCTTTGATCCAGCCATACCACTGCTGGTTTATACTCCAAAGAGATAATAGGGGAAAAGACTTGTACAAAAATAATTATAGCTGTGCTCTTTGTGGTGGCAAAAAATTGGAAAATGAGGGGATGCCCTTTGATTGGGGAATGGCTGAATAAATTGTGGTATTTGTTGGTAATGGAATACTATTGTGCTCAAAGGAATAATAAACTGGAGGAATTCCATGTGAACTGAAGTGACCTCCAGAAATTGATGCAGAGTGAAAGGAGCAGAGCCAGAAGAACATTGTATACAGAGACTGATACACTGTGGTACAATTGAACTTAATGGACTTGTCTCCTGTCCTAGTAGCAGGTCTAAGACAGAAGAGCAGAAAGGTCTTGGCAGTGGGGGTTAAGTGATTTTCCCAGGGTCACAGAGCTAGGAAGTATCTGAGGCCAGATTTATACCCAGGTTCTCCCCACTCTAGGCCTGACACAATATCCACTGTGCTCCCAAGCTGCCCCTGTACCCACTAATTTCAGAAAATCCTTCCAGATGCTTCCATGATTCTATACGATCTTGCCTTGTTTTGTGTTTCCTGGCTACTAGTTGGTCAAGTTATTCCCTGAGAACTTCTTGCCTGACTTCCTTTCCCTACTGTCAGTTATGTCAGGGGGCCACAATCTATTTAAATGGAGTTAGGAACATAAGTTTAGAGCCATGAACCAAGGAGATCACATGGAGCTAAGCACTCCATGTTCATGTGTAAGGTCTGAATCAGAAGTGTGCTAATCAATGTTTAACAACCAGCTCTCCTGGGGAAAAATACTGATAACAAACTTTTAAATTGAATGGATAATATTTTATTATCATCATATTTTTATTATTAATATTAATTAAATATAATTAATAACCTTTTCTCCATCACTTTCTTAAGTCTAGAAATCAGCAAAACAATCAGTCAAGTCCTGACTTGTAGCATTTTGTCAATTTCCAAGGTGTTCCAAGGCTCACACTAAAAATTTAACAATTGGCCCAATTCATGATAGCTCCAGCACACCCTTGTTTCTTTCAAGCAGGTTGGGGACCAGTAAAGGTTGAGGAGATTGTAGAGTGGAGGAAAGAACTAAGCTGGTCCTCCAAGGTCCCAAGTTAGGTAGGAGTATGTGCTTTCAAAGAAAGAAGGAGAGAAACTTGGTATTTTTTTTTTAAACCCTCTTGGGTTTAAAACCAATACTATGTATTGGTTCCAACACAGAAGAGTGGTAAGGGCTAGGCAATGGGGGTTAAGTGACTTGCCCAGGGTCACATAGCTAGGGAGTGTCTGAGGCCAAATTTGAACCCAGGACCTCTCATCTCTGGGCCTGACTCTCAATCCACTGAGCCACCCAGCTGCCCCAAAACTTGGTATTTTAACATCTTAGCTCTGGCCTATGGCCTCACCAGCCATAACACTAGGGAAGGTCATTAGGAAAGGCAGTGATAAGGAGTGAAAAGTATGCTGCATCTGAAGACAGAAAAGACAGAAAAGCAGAGTACCAGTACCAGTTCTGACCTTTACAACCGGTGTGACCTTGGGCAAGTCACATAACCTCTTGAGTTCTGAAAGGGCTGGTAGGTTTTCTGAGCCATTGACCATTATCCAAAAATAATGGATATTTTTTTTATGGGGAATGGGACAGGGATTATAGAACTAGAGACAGATAAATGTTTTGATTTTCTTTCTCGTCTAAACACTTTTTAGTATTATAAAATTTTATTATAATTAGTTTTATTATGTTCATTATCATAATTATATTTATTATGTATTATAATATTTTACTATAAATAGAAAATATAAATACATTTAATGTCTAGAGAAGTCTAGGAAATGCAAATTGGATTTGAAACCATAAATCTCTTAGAACTTTCTATATACTTATATATGTAAAGTTTAATGTGATAGTATCAATATTATCCTTCTTGTCTGTTCTCCTTCTGATCTTCCTTTAGCTTTATTACTTTCCATCTAGTAACAATTCTAAGACAGAAGGGCAAGGGCTAGGCAAAACGGGTTAAGGCAGTGATGGACAAACTTTTTAAAGAGGGGGCCAAAGGAAAGGAAATGCTCATCTGTCAATCTGTTTCTAAGGCACCTTTTTCCAAGTTTCATTATATTGAATCCTACTCATTGTATTCGTCAGATTGGGAATAATATCACGTGGGATAGAACATTTCAGGGGGCTGCATCTGGCCCGTGGGCTATAGTTTGCCCATCACTGGGTCAAGGGACTTGCCTGGGGTCACAAAGTAGGAAGTGTAAAACTTTTATTTAGGTTAAAAAATTTGCAGAAACAAATTTGAAATTTTGTCAAAAAGAGACCTACCAGTTTTAGTGGACTGCATATCTGTTATGACTCAACAGTGATATGGTAGCCAGAAACTTGACTCTCGGGCCACCTGGCATTGTGGCTTGACCTTAAAATCAGGCAGACCTGGATTCAAGTCCTGACTCAAACACATACTGATACTAGCTGCTCCTCCTTCCTGGAGCTTTCTTCCTCCTTAACTCTGCCTCTTCTCTTCCCTGTCTTCCTTTGAGTCTCAGTGAAAGTCCCACCTTGAGGAAGCCTTTCTCCATCTTGCCTCCTGATCTCCAATTTCTCTCTCTCTCCTTATTTGCTTGTTTTCTCCCTCATTAGGTTATAAGCTCCTTGAGAACAGGGAGTAGTTTTTGTCTTTCTTTATAGCCCCAGAACTTAGCACAGTGCCTGGCCCATAGTAGGCATTTAATCAATACTAGGTGATTGACTGTGAGATCATAGGTAAATCATTTAACCTCTCAGTGATCTAAGCAACTAAAGCCCAGAAGTTGCAGAAATGATGCCAACATGCACTATTAAGAGTTTGCTCACCTGCTACTTACCTGCTCCAATGAAATCAAGTCCAGTTGATAGCCCTGTATATCATGACCTTCTCAGACTCACAGTAGATTACTGTGTTTAGTTCTGGAAGCCATAGTTGAGGAAGGATGGCAATAGGCCAGAAAGTGCAGGGCAGTTAGGATAATGAAAGGTATAGTTCTCCACTGACAGACAAAGAGGCAAAGAGAAGTGGGTCACTCGTCCAGAAATCCTGTGATCTCATAGAGTGACACCATCTTACAATATAGTTAGTTCCATCCCTGAATTCCCTATAAAGTCAAGTCAATGAGCATTTATTAAGTGCCTTCAATCAGCCAGGCACTGGACTGAGCACCATGTTGGCTTGACTTGTCAAGGCATTGCAGAAGCAGGATCATAGGATCCCAGATCTAGAGCTGGACAGGTCCTCAAAGTTCATCTAGTCCAACTCCTGCACTTTACATACGAGAAAATTCAGACTCAAAAAATGCTTATGGACAGTAAGTAGCAGAAGCAGAATTAGAATGCAAGTCCTCTGACCACTGGAAGGAAATGACAAAGAAACAGAGTTCTGAGTAACAGAAAGGCAAATTTTCTCACCAATGGAACAATCCAACAATGAAATTATTGCCCCCTAGACAAAATGTGCTATCTGTCTTTGGAGGTGGCCTAGTAGGAAATGGACTGATAGGAGACTAAGAAGGGATTTCTACATTGGACTGAAGGCTCCAACCCTGAGAATATATATTTTCAGATCCTATAATTCAAAGATGATAGGATAGTTTACCTATCCTATATGGAGAAGGGAAGAATTTATTACCAAACCAAAAATAGGGAACACTACAAGATGTAAAATGAATAATTTTGATTATATTCAATTTAAAAGGTTTGTACAAACAAAACCAATGCAACCAAAATTAGAAAGGAAACAGCAACCTGTGTGTGTGGGGGGGTGGAATTTTAAAACATTTCTCTGATAAAGGTCTCATTTCTCAAATATACAAAGAACTAAGTCAAATATTTAAGAATCCAACTCATTCCCCAATTGATAAATGGTCAAAGGATAGAAATAGATGGTTTTTAGATAAGGAAATCAAAGCTATCAATATGAAAAATGTTCTAAAATGAAATATGAAAATGTTCTAAATCCCTCTTGATTAGAGAAATGCAAATTAAAACAACTCTGAAGTATCAACTTACAGACCTATCAGATTGGCCAATATGACAGTAAAGGAAAATAATAAATATTGGAGGGAATGTGGCAAAATTGGGACACTAATGCGTTGCTGGTAGGGTTGTGAACCAATCCAACCATTCTGGAGGGCAATTTGGAATTATGACCAATGGGCTATAAAAGAATGCATACCCTCTGATCCACTCTTGGGTCTATATTCCAAAGAGATTTTTAAAAATGGGAAAGGACCTGTTTGTACAAAAAACATTTATAGCCGCTCTTTTTGTGGTGGCAAAGAATTGGAAACTAAAGGGATGTCCCTTAATTGGGGAATGGCTGAACAAATTGTGGTATATGATGGTGATGGAATACTATTGTGCTATAAGGACTGATGAACAGGATGGTTTCAGAAAGAGTTGGAAAGACCTATGTGAACTGCTGCAGGCTGAAATAAGCAGAACCAGGAGAACATTATACACAGTAACTGAAACATTGGGGGTTGATCAAATGTGATAAACTTTGCTACTAACAGCAATACAATGATCCAGGACCAATCCTGAGGGACTTATGGAAAAGAATGCTATCCACCTTCAGAGAAAGAACTGTGGGAGAAGAAATGCAGATAGAAGTATATGATTTATCACTTGTTCATTTGAGTATGTTTGGAGTTTGGGTTCTGTGAAATTATTCACCTACAAAAATGAACATTATGGAAATTTATTTCGCATGATAATACATGTATAATCCAGATTGAATTGCTTGTCAGCTCTGGGAACAGGGAGGGGGACAATATGGATCGTATGTCTTTGGAAAACTTATGTGGCTATTTATTAAAATAAAAAATTAATACAGAAAGAGGTGATAGGATTATAACGTTCTAAGCATCTGTAATTCTAAAGGTGACTTGGTAGGTCAAGCAGCCAATCAACCTACAATTATTAAATAACTACAATATGGCAGGCATTGTGCTGGTGGGGAGGGAAATAACAAAAATGAACATAGTGAAAAAAGCCCCCTAGCCCAAAGAGCCTGCATTCTAACAAGGGAGGCAACTCGTACACCTATGTGAATACAAATTACCTACAGCATAACTGGGGGAGAGGAAATGCTGGGGGATCAGGAATGGCTTCTTGTGGTGGTGCTTAATCAGTCGGAAGAAACCTAAGGATTCTGAGAGGGGAAGGGAAGGAGCACATAGGGGCCAGCACATAGTAGACTCTTAATAATTAATAGTTAATAGACTGATTGAGGGAATGTATTCTAGGCATGAGGTATATAGCCTGAGCAAAGGGTCTTTAGTCAGGAAAAAGCAAGAAGGCTAGTTTGGCTAAAAGCAGAAGGAGAATAATATATAACAAGGCTGGAAATTAGCTGGAGCCAGGGCTTTTGTGAAGGATTTTAGATGTCACACAGAGGCATTTGTATTTGATCCCAGAGATAACAGGAAGCCACAGGCGCTTCTTGAGAAGGGAGCCCGGTCAGATATGTGCTTTAGAAAAATTACTTTGGTAACTGTGAGGAGGATGGATTGGGGAGAGGAGAGACTTAAGACAGGGAGGGGAATTAAGAGGCTATTGTGAGGCAGCCAGATGGCTCAGTGGAAAGAGAGTCAGGTCTGGGGTTCAAATTTTACCTCAAACACTTCCTAGTTGTGTAAATCACAACGGCCATTGTCTTGTTCTTCTGTCTTGGAAATGATACTAAGACAGAAGGTAAGGATTGAGAGAGAGAGAGAGAGAGAGAGAGAGAGAGAGAGAGAGAGAGAGAGAGTAAGTATTGCAATGGCCCAGAAATGATACAGACCATGCTGGGATGGTGGCTATATAAATAGAGAGAAGAGGACATCTGTCCTCGAGATGCTATGGAATGAGAAACAGAGGATCTAGCAATAGATTGGATATGTAGGATGAGGGCATTGAGGACTCAAAGATGACATAGATTTTCATACTGGATAGTCAGAAGGTTGGTGGATCCCTAAAAAGAACTCAGGAAGTTTGGGAGATATCCTCTCTTAGGTTCTTGGATTCTAAAGTTCCAAGAGTCTTTGATTCTAACATTCTGTGATTCTAAGATTCTAGGACTCTGAAAAGCTAAACCTTTGGGCAGGGTCTGGGAAGGGGCAGGACAGTATCTGAAAGCCTTGTGACTGAGAAGGGCTAGGGGTCTGTGTGTGTGTGAGTGTGTGTTGGGGGAGAGGGAGGGTGGTTGGAAGGAGAGAAGGGAGTATTAGTGAGCCTGAGACTTCCTGTTTATCCTTTCCCAGGGGGTGAGCAGACCTTGCTGAGCAGATCTGCTGGGATAGGCCCTTCACAGGATGGCAGGGCCAGGAGGGTGAGTGAGGCTCTGTGTTCCTGGAACCTAGCCAGCCCTCCACAGCCGAGTCCCCAGGGATCCACGACAGCTCTGTAGATCCCTGTGGGAAAACCTCGGACCTTTTCCCATGAGCCCACCCCCTCCACAAGCACCACTGATCTCACTCTTTTCTGTCTCTACCCTTTCTTTTTGTCTCTCATTATTCAATTTTGTCCCTGTGATTCTTTGTCTCTCTCAGTGTATCCACCTACTTGTCTCTTTCTGAATTTCAGTTTCTATCTCTGTCTCCATATCTATCTCTTTTCCTCTCTTTCATTCTTTCTGTCTTTGTCTATCTTGGTGCCTCTGCCTCTTCCTTTGTCCTTCTGTCTTAAAATCTCTCTTTCTCCTCCTCTCTTGTCTCCTACCCTCAATCTATCACATTGTCTTCCAGTCTCTATCTTCGTTTCTCTAAGTTCTTTAATAGCTCTGGCATTCTATTTTCTAAGGACCCTTCTAGCTTTCACATTTTATTGTCTAAGGTCCCTCCTAGCTCTAACATTCTCAGTTCAGAGATCCTGTTCAGCTCTGACACGTTTGGAGGCCCTTCCCAAGAGTTTCTGTCTCTTTTTGCCAAAACAAAATTGAAGAGAAATGATTTTTTTCTCCTCTCCACCTTTCTTTATAGGTATGTGTATATCTTAATACGCATATATTATGTGATAAATATGTGTATGTGTTTCTATCTTTGTCTCCTTGTCATTCTCTCCATAACCTTGACTCTGAATCTCCTGTCTCTCTCAGATCTTGTCTCTTCTTGCCTGTCTTTCTCTCTCCGTCTCTTGTCTGTCTCTGTCTCTCTTCCTTGTTCTGTCCCACCACCCACTAAATCCAAGGGCAGATCCCAGCTTGCCAGCCTTAGCCCTCTCTTTCTCTGTCCTATCCAAATCTACATCCTCCCACTGCTTGGCAGAATTTTCTATATTTTCCTGCCCTTGCCTTAGGGGGCTTGAGGCTCAGGCTTAGATGGTGGGTGGCACAGGCTCCCGGGAGGGAAGAAGAGGGAGTTGATTAGAGGATACAATATTAGCAGCAGAGATCAAAATGGAACTTGGGACATTTCTCTGGAGATCATCTCTATTGTAGACTTGTCCACATAGAGGAAGGGAGATGGATAGGATGATCCTCTGGGAACTTTAAGGCTCGATGATTTGCCTTATTGATCTGCTAATAAATAGAAATTCCCCTCATCTTGGTACAGTGGAAAGGATACTTCATTTAAAGTAAGAAGAGCTGGGTTCCTGGAGCAACTAGGTAGCACAGTGGATAGAGTGACAGGCCTGGAGTTGGGATGACCTGGGTTAAAATATGGGGTCAGATACTTCCTAGCTGTGTGACCCTGGGCAAATCACTTAACCATTGTTTGTCTAGTCTTTGCCATTTCTGTCTTAGAGTTGTTACTAAGAAAAATAAGGGTTGGTTTGTTTGTTTTTTAAGAACTGGATTTTAATCCTGGCACTACCACATACCAGCTCTGTGACCCTGGAAAAGTCATTGGACCTCACTGGATCTTATTTCCCTTATTTGTAAAATGAGGAAGTTAGATTAGGTGATCTCAGCTAGAACTTTTCAGCTCTTCCCCCATTGGTTAGTTCCTCTGTGAGTCACAATTTTAAGGAAAGGACCAGATCAACTATCCTATCTTTCTATTTGCTTTTATTTGTAACCTTAGCATTTAGCATAGTGCCTGGCACATATTAAACGCTTTATAAATGTTTATTTTTGTTATTTTTTAAGCCTTAACCTTCTATCTTAGAATCAATACTGTGTGTTGGTTCCAAGGCAGAAGAGTGGTAAGTGCTAGACAGTGGGAGTTAAGTGACTTGCCCAGGGTCACACAGCTAGGAAGTGTCTGAGGCCAGATTTGAACCTAGGACCTCCTGTCTCTAGGCCTGGGTCTCAATCCACTGAGCCACCTAGCTGCCCCCTTATAAATATTTCTTGATCTGATGACTTGATTTTAGATCCTACAGTCATATAAATCTAAACCTACTCCCAGCTAGAGCCTCAGAAGGGAAATGGAAACATTTGGTTGGGGAATAAGAGGAGAGGAGAATCAGTCCAGAAAAGATCTCCAAAGTACCTCCTAGACTGAGATGGCATATTCAGAACACTGATGAGCCTGAGATTCCTGTGCCTCACCAACCCCATCTCTGTATTTACTGGTCCTTTGATCCTTCTAGCTCTCCAGCCGAGTGTCCTTCTGCTTACGTTGGCATTCTCAAGCTGCCAGGTAGTGAGTATTTCATAGATCAAAAAGGTATTTGTAGCTTCCCTTTACTGAGTTTCAGATGTATTCCCAGTCAATCATAAACAAGTATTGAAGAAGCAGATACTGTTTCCCAGGCACAGAGTTGGGCCTTGGCAATACAAAGGCAAATAAAATCACCTTTACCTTCCATTGCTTACAACCTATACATATATAAGTATAGGCAAGATAGGAACTTCTTAATAGACAGAGTTCCCAATGAGGAACTTTCTCTGCCAACACAGGACACTACTTTCTCTGCAACTTAGAGTCTTTGATAATTAGTTGGTTGCTTAGAATCCAGAGAGATTAAAGGATTTATTCAGGATCATGTGGCCAGTATGAACCTAAAGCAAGACATTGAACCCAGGTCTTCCTGGTTATGAAGACAACTCTAGCCTCTATGCCACTGATTCTCTAAGCATATACAAAATAAAAGCATAATATTTGGTAGTAGGTGATGAAGGCAGAGGAAGGCACTAGTAATTAATGAGGATTAGGGGAGAGGAAGGTAATAAACATTTACATAGCACCTGCTATATTCTAGGCATTTAGTTATAATTATCTCATTTAATCCTTCCAATAACTATGCAAGGTAGATGCTATTATTCCTATTTTACATTTGAAGAAACTGAGTCAAACAGAGGTTAAGAGACTTGCCCAGGGTCACACAGCTAATAAATGTCTGAGGCCAAATTTGAAATGTGTAACTTTATGCCCAGTGTGTCGTACTACTAGCCTTCTCTTGAGGCATCAGAAAGGGCTTCATGGTAAAGGTGACTTTAGAGAATTGAGGAAGACCAGGGATTTGAGGAGATGACAGTGAGGAGGAAGTGCATTCCAAGCATGGAGGGATAGGTAGCACAAATGCAGGGAGTGTCTTGTATGAGAAATGAGAAGCTGGTCAGTTTGAACCAGACAGTTTATGAGGGGGAGTAATATATAATGAGTCTGGAGAGGTAAGTTAAGACCACATTGTGAATGGATGCTGTTCTTTCTGTTGACGTTGCTGTACTTCTTGTGTATAGTATTGTTTTCCTGGTTCTGCTCATTTCACTTTGCATCAGTTCACATAAATCTTCCTATTCCTCTCTTCTTTATAATTTCTTATCACAATAATATCCTATTATATTCTTATATCATGGTTTATTTAGCGATTCCCCAATCTATGGGCTTCTAGTTCTTTGCTACCATGAAAAGTTCTGCTCTAAATGTCCTGGTGTGAGTACTTTCTTTTGGTCATTGTCCTCTTTGAGGTATATGCCTGTCAGAAGGAATCTTTGGGTCAAAAAGGATTGGCATCTTGGTCACACTCTCTGAATGATTTTATATTGTTTTCTAGGATGGTTGGACCAATTCGCAGCTCTGCCAACAGTGTGTCAGTGTGCCCATTTTTCCAAAACCCTTTCAACACAGACAATCCCCATATTTTGTCATCTTTGTTAATTTATTGGGTATAAGTTGAAACTTCAAGGTTATTTTTAGTTTCATTTTTCTTATTATTAGTGACTTGGAGCATTCTTTCATCTTTGTTAATAATTTGCATTAATTTTTTTGAGAATTCTTTGTCCCTGTCATTTGCCAGTTTCTCTATTGGAGAATGTCTTTTGGTTTTAATTATTTCTGTTATCTGTCTAACTTAGCTATCAGACCCTTATCAGAGGTAGCTGATAACAAAGATTTTTCTCCTCATAGCTGACCACTTCCTCCATGAAAAGCTTTACATGACAAATAAAGAAGTTTATGTTTGATACCAAAGGTCAGAAACTGGCATTTAGTGCTGCTGTTTCTGGGGAGTCACAGCTTGCTGCCTTTCAAGAGGAAAAGGGCGGAGGAGAAGGGTGTGATCAAAGCTGAATTGAAGAGAATTGTGACTTGAAACCCTAACTTCTTCCTCCCTAAAATGTCTTTTCCAAAGTCCCAGATAGAGTGAAAGGAAAGGACCAGATCTCCTGGGAAATACTTGGAAAGGGTAGGGGATCTGTAGGGGATCTGGGACAAAGTTGGGATGTTATTCTTCCATGTGCCTCTCCCTTGCTTAAATACCAGCCTGATCCTCCATAGCCTCCAGAAGAAAGTTGAGCCTCCTTGGAAATATTCAATGAGTGAAAGTCACAAAGAGATTAATCTAGAGTTGACAAAATTAGGCAGTTAAAACTGTCTAAAAAGTGGAATGTGGTGTGTCAGGAAAAGGGGGGAACAGTCATCTCTTCCTTAATGGATTTCTTCAGCCAACATCCAGTTGCTTGGGTATGTTGGGCTAGGAACTTTTTTGTGTGTTTGAGTTAGCCCAATGGCTAGTCCATTGGACTTGGAGTCAGGAAAATTTAGTTGTTGGAAGGATCAAATGAAACGATGTATATAAAGCACTCTGAAACCCTTAAGGCATTGTCTACATGCTAGCCACTAGTATAGATAGCTCTGAGGTTTTTTTCAGCTCAGAAATTCTGTGACTCTGGGTTGCTAAGTCAGAGGAGAGAGAATCCTCAAATTCAAATCCTGGTTTCCACATTTATGAGCTATGTGTCCTTGGTCCCCTCATCTGTAAAATGGGTATGATACCACTACTGTTGCCTATCTTGTTATGGGTAAACTTGAAAGTGCTATAGAGATGGGAGCTATAATTATCATTGCTGTTATGATTTATTATTGAACTACAAGGGAACCTCCCTCCCTCACTGTGAAAGATCCTATGCTGAGCCTCAGGCCTCATTGAATTGCAGCCAGCTTCCTAGGACCCCACCTTCTCATTGGAGTTGATCCAGAGATCTTAGCATCATAGATTTAGAGCAGGAAGGGACCTTCTAAGTCAGCCTTTTCACTTTAAAAATGAGGACAATGAGGTTTAGGTGACTTAAATAAAGTCACAGAGAAAGGAAGTGGCAAAGTCAGGGCTTTCACCTTTTGCTACTTCCCAAACCTCTTCTCATTCCTGATCCCCAGTATAAGGCCCCCAAGCCTCCTGGATTTTCCTTAGCCCTAAGCCGCATAGCCTCAGAAACCTTCTGCCCCCGGTTCCTAATAATCACTCTCTTCTTTCTCTTACGGTTGCTTGCTGTCTCTGAGTGCCTTTGCCTGGCCCTGACTCCTTTCTTCCCTTCCCTCCCCCGTCTCCATATATCTTGGTCTCAAGATTGGATGTATTCACAAGGGAGAAGAAAATACATATTCAAGAATAACACACTCGGGGAGCCTTTGATGAATGGATACAAATAATGTTCCTTAGGTCTTGTCTGGACCAGTCTGATTCTTCCTGGGTTGAATATCTGGTCTCCAGTGGCCTCCAGATGTGAACAGTGTGTCTCCTGGCCCATAATATAAATAACTTACCTTCCCTGGGCCTTAGTGTCCTCACCTCTAAAATGAGGGAATCAGATTAGATGCCTAACGTCCCTTCCAGCTCTAATTCTATGATTCTAACAACCCCCGATTCTCCTCTGGGTTGAGCTCATTGGTCCCTTCTTCCAGTCCCTGACTCCCTCCCAGCCAATCAAGGACCTTCACAAGGACAAAGTAGAGACTGTGGTGAGGTGTTTCCCTCATCATGGGTAACCAAATGCTTAATTTCCTCACTCTCCCAAGGGACGATCTAAAGGTACCAACCACGCACAGAATTCTTATTCCCTAAAGATCATCATTCAACCAGACTCCCAAAGTTCACCAAAGACCGTCTTGTTCTTTTTAGGCCACTCCAGAGCATGGGCTACTAAGCTTGTCTGATACCACCTGAAGGCTGATCTCCAGAGATGGAGATGGCATACCCTCCTGGTGTGATTCTCTCAGTAATCAGGGAGCCAAGCTGCTCCTAGAGTCTTCCCACAAAATCAAAGATTCTCAGAATTGAAGGAGACCTAAGAGACCTTTTATCCCAACTCTTACTGAAATAGGAATTCCCTCTAAAATTTCTCCAACGAGTTTCCATCTTTTGAAGACCTACAGTGAGAGGAAATGTTACCATCTACAGAAGCATTTCTAAACAGTTCTAATCCTTAGTACATTTTTCTTTTGAAATGGCATTTATTAAGAATTTACTGTATGCCAAGCCCTGCGTTATCCTCTGGGGATACAAAAACAAGACAGTCCTAACTCTCAAGGAACTTTCATTCTAATGGGGAAAGAGAAAGCATAAAGGGGAGCCAGAAAGGATTTCGAAGGGAGGAAGACATTCCCCATGAGCAAGACAACTGTAGGGCAGCTGGGTGGCTAAGTGGATTGAGAGTCAGGCTTAGAGATGGGAGGTCCTAGGTTCGAATCTGGCCTCAGACACTTCCTAGCTGTGTGACCCTAGGCAAGTCACTTAACCCCCACAGCCTAGCTGTTACCACTCTTCCGTCTTATTGATTCTAAGGTGGAAGGTAAGGGTTTTTTTTTAAAAAAAAAGACAACTGATGAGGAGGTGGGACTGACCAGAGAGTGAGCTAGAGGTGAAGGGGAGCATCATGGCTGGAGCTCCTTAAGATATGGTGACCCAGACAGGGATTTGCCAATCAGAGAGTAAACCTCAGGGGGGAATCATCCTTAGGAAGGCAAGGCAGCTGGTGTGGAAGCAGAGCAGAAGGGGGAGTCTACTGAGTTCAAGTTTGTCCCACCACACCTTCCACCTGCTGCTCTGTGGGGCCAAACAGAGAAGCCAAGGCTTATTCTACTTCAATTTAAAAAAAGGGGTGGGGGGAAGCCCATTCCTCCCATTGGATCTTCCCTTCACAAAGAGAAGACCTGATCAACATTGTATTGATGCAAATCCTTTGAACAAACTCACACATTTATTCAATGTTTATCAAATCCTAGAAATTTACTTTTTATATTTATTTATTTATTTTAAAGTATTTTTTCCATGATTTCATGATTCATGCTCTCTCCTTCCCCTCTTCCTTCCCCTTTCTCAGAGCTGATAAGCAATTCCACTGGTTTATATATATATATATATATATATATATCCATATTATTCATTTTTATAATAGAGTTATCTTTTAAAACTGAAACTCCAAATCACATACCTAAATAAACAAATGATAAATCATATGTTTTTCTTCGGTGTAGAAACTTACTTTAAATAGAATCATAGATTCCTATATCTGGGACGGGTCTTGGAGATCATTTAATACAGCTGCCAGCATAGAAATTCCCTCTAGAATCTTCCTGTCCTTTCCTATTCAAAGATCTTTGGTGATTAGTTCATTAGAAGAAGGCAGTAGGGGCAGCTCAGTATATAGTGGTCCTGGGTTCAAATCTAGCTCCAGGCACTTCCCAGCTGTATGACCCTGGGCAAGTCACTTAACCCCAGTTGCCTACCCCTTATCACTCTTCTGCCTTAGAACTGGTACTCAATATTTATTCTAAGACAGAAGGTAAGTTGTTTTTTCTTATTTAAAAGAATTTTTTAAAAATTTAAAAAGAAGGCAGCACTTTCTTAGAGAGGAAAAGACATACACCCTGAGACAGTTAAGTCATAATAAAGTTCACATACACCAAGGGTTAAAGCAATAGGTTAGAGAGATTATGGAAAGCTACCTGGAGGAGGCAATGCTTGAACTGGTCCTTAAAGAATGGGAAAGATTTGAAGAGGCAGGAAGTTGGTGGAGGGGGAAGACTTGTTTTGGTTTTTATTTTTATTTTTTTTATTATTTTTTTCCTGGCACAATTGCTTGTACATATTAGGTACATTATGAATGTTTGTAATGTTTGTTGAATTGAGCAAAAATGCAGGGAAGGAAATTAGTCTGACATGTTCTGTGGATGTTGAGGGGAATGAGGAGGTTGGCCCAGCTGGAGCTAGCAAGATGTGTAGAGAAAGGGGTAGGGCAGTGATGGTGAACCTTTTAGAGACTGAGTGCCCAAACTGCAGTCATCATGCCACATGTGAGCCCTCTGTCTTACCCCAGACAGGGAAGGGAGGAGGCACTCCCATTGAGCTACAGGGCAGAAGGATGGATAATATGAAAAATTTCCTCAGGTAAACATGAAAACTGGGAGGGAAGCACCTTCCCCACCGGCACACGTGCCATAGGTTTGCCAACACGGGGGTAGGGGAAGCTGGAGAAGGGAGGTTGGAGCTAGACCTGGGAAGGCATCCTCCAATAATCCATGGAAACCCCCAGCCAGGAAGGTCATTGGTTAGAGCTGGGTCAAGGGAAGAGACTCTGGCCGGGTTTGCAGAAGGGATGGGGTAGGGGTGGGGAGAAGAATGGAAATGGTGAAACTAATATGGATCCTACAGACCCCTTGTCTCCCTACCTAGACTAGCATCCCACATCAGACTTCTAGAATTCACAGCCCCAGACCTGGGGGCATTAATTTACTCAACTTTGACATCAAATCATTTTGACTGAGTGCAAACTTGCCTGGCCCTCTATCTCTAGGCAGTCCCAGATGAGAGAAGACCCTCTATACTTTACATCCCATGCAGCTGTCCAACCAGACCATCTTGTTGCAGGTACTGCAGCTAATGTAACTCCTTTGCCTTCCCTCATTTTCCAGCTCTTGCTCTGAGCACAGTAATCAAATAAACAAAAGCCTTGTTTCTGGAAAGAGCCTGTCAGTTGAGCAGAGGCACTTCAACTGACCAACCCCAGAGATTCCCCAAATCAAATCTTCCTTCCGTGGACAGCACACAGTTCTATATGCATTTTCCTGTAAGTTCCTTGAGGGCAGGGATGGTCTTCTGTTTTGAATTTGTACTCCTTCCCCCAACACACACACAGTTTAGTATACTACCTGGCACATAGTAGCACTCATGAAATGCTTTATTATTCCTTCATTCATTTGATTATCCAAGACTAGAGAAGATGAGGCCCCAAATTAGGCTGAAGCCAGGACAAACTTGAAGCAGATAGATATATCCTGGGAAAAGCAGCTTAATATAATAGAAAGAGTCCTAGAATTGGAGCCAGGAAACTTGAATTTGAATCCTGACTAATACGTCAAGCTGTGTGACCCTGAGCAAGTCACTTAGCCTGTGTGTTTCAGTTTCCCCTATAAGATACTTCACATTATTTTTTTTTTAAATTTTAAACCCTTAACTTCTGTGTATTGATTTATAGGTGGAAGATTGGTAAGGGTAGGCAATCGGGGTCAAGTGACTTGCCCAGGGTCACACAGCTGGGAAGTGTCTGAGCTTCACATTATTTTTATTATTATCACATTATTATAAGGTAAATGCTAGATATATCTTAGAGTGATATAGAAATGTAAATCATGGTGGTCCTTATTATTGTTATCAATTATTAATTATATGGGAAGTAAGGGGGATCAGGAGCCCCATGGAAGAATCAGAGGGGAGTTTTTTCTTGAGGCAGCCCCTTCCACTGTGGGACAACCCAATTGCCTGGTACACAGTAAACATTAAATCAATGCTGAATGATTGATTGATTGACAGTTCTGATTATTAGGAAGTTTTTCCTTATGTCAAGTCAAAATACTCCTCTTTGTAACTTCCCTTAAATACACCCCCCCCCTCTCTCTCTCTCTCACACACACACACACACACAACAATTCTGCCTTCTGGTCAAAGCAGAATAAGTCTGCATCCTCTTCCCCAGAATAGCCCTTCAGACATTATTAGAAGAAAGAGGTGAATTGGAAAATGTTGGAGGTTTCAGTGGCTTAGATCCAAGATGTCCAGAGACAGGAAGTGATCCAAGAGTCACTAAGGTTTTCCAAGCAAATCTACTGTTTTATACTTCACAGCAGAAGTGGTGCAGAGAGTGCCTTTCTCAACCTTAAATATATTTATGGATGGGGCAGCTAGATGTCTCATTAGATGGAAAGCCAGGCCTAGAGATGGGAGGTCCAAGGTTCAAATTTGGCCTCAGATACTTCCAAACTTTGTGACCCTGAGCAAGTTCTTAACCCCCATGGTCTAGCCCTTAGTGCTCTTCTGCCTTGGAACTAATACTTAGTATTGATTCTAAGATGGAAGGTGAGGGTTTAAGAGATCATCTATCCATCCATAAAATAACCAACTTCAGATGAATGGGAGAGGTGAGGAATAAAATTCCTTTCCCTGGCCAGCTTTCCCTTATATGAGTCATCTCCCCTGCCCCTCAAAATATAAACTCCATGAAAGTAGAGTCTGTTGTTCTCTTTCTTTCTCTCCCCAGAATTTAGCACGGGGCCTAACACCTCATAAATACTTATTGATTAATTAATAAATAGCTCCCATTCTGTCTTTGCAAAGTGTTTTTTCCCATCAGCCTTGAAAGGCAGGGAGTGCTAGCCTGAGAGGCAGTATCATCTATTGAAAATAACTCAGTTCAAGTCCCAGCTCTGATAACCTACTAGGTGTGTGACCCTGGGCAAGTTAATTCCTCTTTCAGAGCCTCCATTTCCCATCTACAAAATGAGAGTGATGATCCATGGCCTGCCTGGCTTATAGAGTTGTGACCAAAGCTTGGTCTTTTGCAATGATTTTTTCCACAAATCTCCAACTGCCAAAGAGATTTTTTTTTCCTGAAGTGCATTCTGACTATGTTACTGCTCTTTTCATGATCTGACTCCAGCCTCCTTTTCTAGTCTTATGGCATAATACTCCCATTTACACACATTCTGCAATCTACCCTAATCAGTTTCCTTGCCCTTGCACAATAAGTCATTTCCTATCTTCGTGCCTTTGCACAGGTTGTGCCCCTGGGATCCAAGTCCTCTTCATTTCTGTCTCTTAGCATCCTTAGTTCCCTTAAACACTCAGTTCAACCAGCACTTTTTTAAACCCCTACCTTCTGCCCTAGTAACAGTGCTAAGATATAAATGCAAGGGCTAGGCAAATGGGGTTAGATGACTTGCCCAGGGTCACATAGGTAAGAGGTATCTGAGGCCAAATTTGAACCTAGGTCCTCCAGGCTCCAGGCTTAGTGCTCTCTCTACTGTGCTATGTAGCTGCCCCCTCAAGCATCACTTTCTGTCTTTCCTGATCTTCACCTCTCTGACAAACACACCTTCCCCCACACAAACACCTACTTCCAGGACCCATTCCCCAATTCCCTAATTTGCATCTCATATTATTTTTTACCTATTTATATGCATTTGTGTTGTCTCTCCCATTATAACATAAGCTTATTGAGGCCAAGGGTTGCTTCATTTTTGCCTCTGCATCCCTGGCACCCAGCATAATGTCTAGAATACAAGTGGTACCTACGAAATGCTTCTTGTTCAGTTGATTCAGCCTTAAAATAGTCTGAAAAAGAAAGTTATCGTTATTCTCATTCTCTTTTCTCACAGGGGGAGACGGGGTGAGAGAGGGAAGGTGATTACCTGTAGTCAATTAGTTAGGAAGTCCAAGCTAGAATTCAGTCCTGGGGAACTCATTGTTTGGGTGAGGAGACAGGGCTGGTACAGGGGGAAAAGTTAGAAAGAGAGATTGGGGGGATGGGGAGAATGGAGAGGCAGATGCCTTCCTGGTGAAAAGACAAAGAGAGCTCCGGGTGGACTGCATGGAAAACAAAAAAGGCTTCCTGGAGGATGGGGCCTTGAGCTGAGCCTTAAAGAATACATGGAAATGGGGCAGATGCAAAAGGAGATGAAGGTTGTTCATGGGGGCAATCCTTGCCTAGGAAAGGACTCGGGATAATATGAATAATACTAATCCATCAGTACTCCCATTCTAATTAAAACTAGCATTTATTTATATGGCGCTTTAAATTTTGCAAAGTGCTTTTCAAATATGATCTCATTTGGTCCTCACAGCAACCCTAGGAAAAGGTTTATTTTTATCCCCATTTTATAGATGTGGAAACTGATCAAACTTTCTGCTGAACTTGGAGTCATGAAAACTGAGTTCAAGTTCCCTCTGTCACTAGCTACAGGTATGACCTTGGGAAAGTCACCAGACCTCATCAGGATTCTGTTTCCTCTGCTGTAAAATAAGGGAGTTGTACTAGACAGCCTCTGAGACCCCTTTCAGCTCTTGATCTAGGATCTCGTGACCCATGGTATTATGGGAAGATCTCTGGATAGAGGTGAGGAGGTTTGTTCTGTCATAAACTTGCTGTGCGATCCTTAGCAAGTCTCCAGACCTCTCTGAGTTATGATTTCTTCATCTGTGAATTGAGAGAAAGCTGAGAGTTGGGGGTCAATTGATGAACCCTAAATCCCTTTGTAGCTCTCTATCTTAGGATCTTTAAGGGCACTGAAGCTTTAGGCTGTAATTTCTCTGTTTTGACAGGTATCCTGGACCACAAAGGGATTCAATTTCTTTCTGGCATCTGAACTGTCCTTGGCAGGCCTAGCCTTCCCAGAGCTCACCTCCAGGAGTAACGGGGAGATCTGGGGGACTTGAGGTTTGGAGAACTGGGCATTCACATGTGAGTGTGGCAGGGCAGCAGCCAGAGTCATCCAGTCTTACTTGGTCTGCATTCGGGGAAAAGCATGGCATCCAGAACAAGGGAGGTGATAGAATCCCTGTATGTTGCCCAAGTCTGAGCACAGCTCAAGGACTGAATTCTGTTCTGGGTTCACAATTTAGAAAAGGCATTAATGTGCTTGAGAATGTCCAAAGAGAGAACCAGAGACCACAGTGCATGAAAAGTGGAGAGAGGAGAAGAGAAGAAGGGGGTGGAAGGGAGAGGAAAGGAGAGGAGAGAGGGAGAAAAGGAGAGGGGAGAGAAGAGAGGAGGGATGGGGAGAAGAGAGGAGAAGGGAGAGGAGGGATGGGGAAAGGAGAAGAGAGAAGAGGAGGGGAAGAGAGAGGAGGGAAGGGGAAGGGAGAAGAAAGGAGAGAAGAGGAGAG